>NW_027494187.1:0-305207 GCF_021521415.1 Bidens hawaiensis
TATAATATATAATAATTTACTTATTAATTATGCTAACTTATAATCAAGACTTAAAACAGATCGTTAAAACAATAATCTTTAATTATAGGTTAACTTGTGCTTGTTTAAAGTTGGTTCTTGCTTTATCTTACACCGCATCGTTTATCAAGTGAGTAATCTCGTACCTAATCCCTTTTTGCTTTTAATGTTTTGGGATGTTCATGTGTTCATACAAACTTAGAGTCTTAAACTTGTTTATGAGCTTTAGTCGCGCAGTATCCCATGTGTTGAGGACGTTTACTTGGCTGTTTATTTGTATGTGTGTATCATTAACCGCTTTGTTCGGCCTATTCCGCAGTTTTCATGGATCCATTAGATGAACACGGGAGACCTATCGTTTACGGTTTTCTTTGTTTACACTTGCACAGATGTTTTCTCGTTTTTGTGCTCAATTGGGAGCACGGATTGAACTATGAACTATGAGCTATGATCTATCTAGGCTTGATCACAATCTGAGTGCACCCTTGTTAAACACCAGACATACACGTGTTGCGCGCAGATTTATTGTTATCTATGTATTGTATTAAACTTGATTTCTCACCAACACGCAAGTGTTTGACGTTTATTTTAACACATGTTCAGGTTTGCAGTAGCTGTTCTGGTGCTTGTGGACACATAGGAAGTTTTCTTTATTTTGGACCTAGATTAAAATGTATCAAGACAAGTTTTTGCTGTTCGAATATTACGATTATAATATATTGATTTATGATGTTTTATGTTATCTGTGTTTACTCTGCGCGTGCGCGAATGAATGTATTTATTAAATATTGACACCCAATAGTGTCACGAGTAATGAAACAATATGTGGCGCCCCGATGTATAATCCGCCTTTGGTCGGGGTGTTACAGATTGGTATCAGAGCCCGTTGACTTTAGGATAGGTGGTTAGACGTAACGGCCTAGAATACCTAAGAGTCCCTTCTCGCGCATGAGAGAAATCTCATGTTCGCGCGCTTATTGTTAATTACTCGTTATTTATGAATATGCTCGCGCTTGCGCAGTATATGATTTTATGTTTTATTTCGCGATATTTCGATTTTTGTTGAATTTCGATTTTATTGATTTTACTTACATATTCGTTTGTTGGGTTTGAAAATCCGAAAAGTCATGGTGATACATGAATAGTTGATTTTTAATTCCCATTTACGATTATGTTCTGAGGTTGGAGACTTGAAAAGTCATGGTGATACATGAATTGTCAACTTCCAATACTCATTTTCTTGTGTATTTTATATTGAAGATTGAAAAGTCATGGTGATACATGAATCGTCAATCTCCAATACTCGTTTGCTCGTATATTTTAAATTGGGAATTCGGAAAGTCATGGTGATACATGAATTGTCGATTCTTGATTCGAATTTGTTACCTTTATTAAGTCTGCATTTAGGGTCATTTATTTTACTTTAACTTTTGACAGTAACTGACACCGCGAAACCAAGCTTTATAAGATTAAAAGTTTGCGCTAAAATCAAGATATTAACTAAAATTAAAACTTTTATAGAATGCCTCCGCTATCTCGCCGATTTCAGAGAAGAGAAGCCTCGCGCATGCGTAGACAGCAACGTTCCCAGGAAATGGCCGCCGCGATAGCCCAAGCCTTGAGCCAAAACAATACCTCCAGTTACAACATTAAATCCTTTAACGCGGGTAACCCTCCAAAGTTCACAGGTCTTGAAGGAGCCACCGTGATGCTCCAGTGGCTTGAGAAAATAGAAAACACTTTCCTCCACACCCAATGCCCCTCAGACAGACGAACCCTGTATGCTTCCAGTGTCCTGGAATCTAGAGCGCTTACATGGTGGAATGGAGTAGCTCATGCGCGTGGCGCAGAAGCTGCTTCCAGCATGCTCTGGGAGGAATTTAAGGAAATTCTGACGTGAGAATTCTGCCCTCCCAACGAAGTTAAGCGCCTGGAGGAAGAATTTTGGAATCTTAAGCAGTACAGCGGTGAAGCGCGCGAGTACGCGACGCGCTTCCATGAACTAAGTTTGCTTGTCCCTCACCTTGTTACCCCTTCCCGCCGAGCCATAGAGAAATTCCTTGGGGGTCTCCCCATGGAAATTCAAGATTCTGTATGGGCCAGAAACCCAGTAACCCTCTCTGACGCCATCGAGTTGGCCGCTGTGCTCAGCGACAACTATGTCAGAGCAGGAACCCTGTTCCTGCGGGGAACAGAAAAGACCAAACTCACCAAGACTGTTCCTGAACCAACAGAAACCAAACCAGAACCCTCAAACCGTAACAACCTCAAGCGCAGGCGCAAGGCCTATGCGCTTACCAACCCGCCCATTGTCCAGCAACCCGCATACCAACCTCCAGTTTATGCGCCTAACCCACTGTCAGCCTACCCAACACCTCCTGTAGCCCACAACTATGCCTTAACCAATCCAGCACTCCCTGCCCCGCCAACTAAGAAACCTTACACAGGAAATCAACCCTTTTGCCCAACCTGTAGACTTCACCACCCAACCCAAACCCCGTGTCGACAATGTAACCGATGTGGCCGCGTTGGTCACTCTGCTGAATATTGTAGAGTCCCTCTCGCCAACCCAATTGCGCCAACACCACCAGTCTACCCGCAGAATCCACAACCAACCTACCAAAACCCACGACCCAGATCGTGCTATAACTGCGGTGATCCCAGTCATTTCCGGAACGCGTGCCCAAGACTACAAGTGCAAATCACACAAGCGAATCCGGTGAACCAGATTTCGAACCAAGTGACGCGTGGACGAGCTTTTAACATAACCGCGCACCAAGCGCAAGCGAATAATGACGTGGTTAATGGTACATTTTTGCTTAACGGATTTTATGCTTCTGTACTTTTTGATACTGGCGCCGATCGAAGTTTTATTTCTCGCGCGTTTGAACAGAAGCTTGCGCGACCGCGCAACGATTTAAAAGAAGATTTTTCAGTTGAATTGGCTAACGGTGAAACTGTTTTAATTAACTCTGTGATTAAAAATTGCACGTTTAACCTTAACGAAAACGATTTTCTGATCGACCTCATCCCCATGCCTCTTGGAAGCTTTGATGTTATTATTGGTATGGACTGGCTGTCGAAGAATCGCGCCGAAGTTATTTGCGCCAAGAAGTTGATTCGCATTCCTCGAGAAAATGGTGATCTTCATATTTACGGCGAAAAACCCTCCAGTGGTCTTAAGCTTATGTCTTGCGCCGAAGCCCAAAGACTCATGCGGAAGAAGTGTATTGCATTCCTAGCCCATGTGGTTAAACCCGATGAAGGAAAGAAGAAGCTTCGCGATATCCCTGTTGTGCGTGATTTTCCTGAAGTTTTTCCTGATGATCTTCCTGGTATCCCTCCCGCTCGTGAAGTCGAGTTTCGTATTGATCTTGTCCCTGGTGCTTCCCCCGTGGCTAAATCTCCTTACCGTCTTGCGCCCGCTGAGATGCAAGAATTGGCAAGCCAACTTCAAGAGTTGACTGCTAAAGGATTCATTCGCCCTAGCTCTTCGCCCTGGGGTGCTCCGGTGTTGTTCGTTAAAAAGAAAGATGGATCGTTTCGCATGTGTATTGATTACCGCGAGTTGAACAAACTCACCATTAAGAACCGGTATCCCTTACCGCGTATTGACGACCTCTTTGATCAACTCCAAGGTGCCTCTTGTTTCTCGAAGATTGATCTCCGCTCTGGCTATCACCAGTTGCGCATCCGCGATGAAGATGTTCCGAAGACTGCTTTTCGAACTCGTTATGGCCATTTTGAATTCTTGGTCATGTCCTTCGGTCTAACCAACGCACCCGCCGTTTTCATGGATCTAATGAATCGGGTGTGTAGGCCTTTCTTGGACCGTTTCGTGATTGTGTTTATCGATGATGTTCTGGTGTATTCTAAGACCAAGGCCGAGCACGAGCAACATCTTCGGTTGGTGTTGCAAAAGCTTAGAGCTGAGCAACTCTATGCTAAGCTTTCCAAGTGTGAATTCTGGTCTGATGAAGTACAGTTTCTTGGCCATGTTGTGAACAAGATGGGTATTCATGTCGACCCATCCAAAATTGAAGCAATCAAGAACTGGATTACGCCATCCTCTCCTTCTGAGATCCGTTCCTTTCTGGGCTTAGCTGGTTATTACCGGCGTTTTATTTCGAACTTCTCAAAGATCGCTTTGCCTTTAACAGCTCTAACGCACAAAGGTAAACCGTATATTTGGGGCTCGAAGCAAGAAGAAGCCTTTCTATCGCTCAAGCGTTTGTTGTGTGAAGCTCCTGTTCTTGCGCTACCTGAGGGTAATGATGATTTTGTCGTGTACTGCGATGCCTCTAACCAAGGTCTCGGTTGTGTTCTTATGCAACGAGGCAAGGTTATCGCTTACGCATCAAGGCAACTTAAGGTTCATGAAAAGAATTATACAACTCACGACCTCGAACTTGGTGCAGTTGTTTTTGCCTTGAAGATCTGGAGACACTACCTTTATGGTACTAAGTGTATCCTTTACACTGACCATAAAAGCCTTCAGCATATCTTTGATCAAAAGGAACTTAACATGAGGCAACGCCGATGGAACGAACTCATCAGCGATTACGATTGTGAGATCCGGTATCATCCTGGTAAGGCTAATGTGGTAGCCGACGCGCTCAGCCGAAAACCCTGCCAGCTTAACTGTATCTTGCCGCGCACCCAGCTTCACTTCGCGCCGATTCAAAGCAACCTTGAATCGCGTATTCGTGACGCGCAGCGCGCATCCATCAGTAATGGTAACCTTCGCGCCGAGTTAGCGTGTGGCGCGAAAGCGCATTTTGTCCCTAATCTGGGTGGAATTCTCTGCTATCTCAATCGCATCTGGATTCCCTTTGATGAGAATCTTCGCGCTGATATCCTGTGTGAAGCGCATAAATCTCGGTATTCTATTCATCCTGGCGCTGATAAGATGTACAAGGATTTGCGCATTACTTATTGGTGGCCCGGTATGAAGAAGGATATTGCTGTGTTCGTAGCTAAATGCCTGACTTGTTCTAAGGTAAAAGCTGAACACCAACGCCCATCTGGTTTGCTCGAACAACCAGAAATTCCTACGTGGAAATGGGAATGTGTAGCGATGGACTTTATTACCAAGTTACCTTTGACAGCAAGCAAACATGTTAGCATTTGGGTAATAGTGGATCGTTTGACTAAGTCTGCTCACTTTCTGCCCATTCGTGAAAACTACCGTGTTGAGCAACTCGCGCAGCTTTATGTCAAGGAAATTGTCTGCCGCCATGGTACTCCTTTGAGCATCATATCCGATCGCGATGGCCGTTTTATATCTCGCTTTTGGAAATCTCTCCAATCTGCGCTAGGAACTCGCTTGGACATGAGTACGGCATATCATCCCCAGACTGACGGTCAGTCTGAGCGAACTATCCAGACTCTTGAGGATATGCTCCGATCTTGTGTTCTTGATTTTGGAGGTAATTGGGATTCACACCTGCCTTTGATTGAGTTCTCTTATAATAACAGCTATCATTCCAGTATCGGTATGGCCCCATTTGAAGCACTTTACGGTCGTAAGTGCCGCTCCCCGATTTGTTGGAGCGAAGTGGGAGAAGCTCAAATCACAGGACCCGAACTTGTTCAAGAGACAACCGATAAAATCGCCAAGATCCGTGATCATCTGCTGACTGCCAGAAGCCGACAGAAGAGTTACGCAGATCGTAGGCGAAAGCCTCTCAAATTTCAAGTTGGTGATCTTGTTCTCCTCAAAGTGTCGCCTTGGAAAGGTGTTGTCCGCTTTGGGAAGAAAGGTAAGCTTGCTCCTCGATATGTTGGACCATTTAAGATTCTCGCGCGTGTAGGAAAAGTTGCCTACAGACTTGACCTGCCGCCCGCGCTCAGTAATGTGCATCCAACGTTCCATGTATCCAATCTCAAGAAGTGTTTAGCTGACGAGAACCTTCACATTCCACTTGATGAAGTTCAAGTTGATGAATCTATGCATTTCGTTGAGAAGCCTGTTGAGATTATGGATCGCGAGGTTAAGCAAACCAAGCGCAGTCGTATCCCTATCGTGAAAATTCGCTGGGAGTCCAAGCGCGGAGCCGAGTTTACATGGGAAAGGGAAGATCAAATGAAGATCAACTACCCGCACCTGTTCTCTGCGCAACCTACTTCGAGATAAATTTCGGGACGAAATTTCTTAAAGTAGGGGAGACTGTGACATCTGCCCCGATCCGACCCGACCCAGGTACCCGTTTCTCTGACCCGATCTCTTTCTTTTATGATTTAATATTTATTTATTTATACTTATACTTTATTTTTAATAATAATAATATATTTTCCTTCCCGCCTCTTTCTCTCTCTTTCTTTCCGCCGTCCCGTCCCTCTCCTCTCTTTCCGCCTTCTTTTCCCTCTTGTCGCCGTCCCGCCCTTACGCCTTGTTTCCCTCTTTTTCTTCTAACTCTTTGCTTGTCCTTTGTTCCTTCCCGCCTAAGGTTGTCTGCGCAGCTCCACGCGCCAGACCCCTTACAAGGAATCCTGCGTGAAGACCACCTGTTTCAGCGATACGCGAGACGAACTCTTCTCGCAGCGCGCTAAGAATTGTAATTCTTCTCGCAGCGCGCTAAGAACGGTAGTTCTTCCCGCGACGCGCTAAGGATTGTAGTTCTTCTCGCAGCGCGCGAAGAATTATAGTTCTTCCCGCGGCGCGCTAGGAATTTTAGTTCCTCCCGCGGCGCGCTAAGAAATGTGATTCTTCCCGCGGCGCGCTTAGAAATGTAGTTCTTTCCGCGACGCGTTAAGGTTGGTTCTGTCTGCCTTCGCGCTCGCGCTCTCTTGACCTTCTGTGTCTGCCTTCGCGCTCGAGCTTTCTCGCGCTAAACCCTTTGAGTTTTCTTCTGTTTAATCTAGCCGTTTGCTTTTGTGTTGTCTTATCTTTTGTGCTGTTGACCTAATCTGCTTTATGTCTGAAAAGTTACTTTCGGCGCAGCATGCGCACCAACCCCATTGGTTGGCAGAAAAAGTGACTGACATTATCTTTTGAGATCTGCTTTTGCCATGCTTGACCAGTACCTTTAACTGACCTGCCCATGCCTTTTTACTGTTCCCTGTCAGCTTTTTCTCTTTTTCCCTGCTGCCATATCTTTTGATATCTTTTGCTTTTGGAATCTTTTACTTTTTGAGATCTTTTCCCCTTTTTCTAGGGATTGTGTTCCCTAGGGTTTCTCTATAAATAATAGTATTATTTTTCCTAACACTACACACACAAACACTTAATCTCTCCTGTTCTCCTTGCTCTCTCTGCCGCCTCCCTCTCTGCCTCCGTCTTCCTCCCTGTTCTGTCCTGCTCTTCCGGTAATATATATATATTATATATAATAATTTACTTATTAATTATGCTAACTTATAATCAAGACTTAAAACAGATCGTTAAAACAATAATCTTTAATTATAGGTTAACTTGTGCTTGTTTAAAGTTGGTTCTTGCTTTATCTTACACCGCATCGTTTATCAAGTGAGTAATCTCGTACCTAATCCCTTTTTGCTTTTAATGTTTTGGGATGTTCATGTGTTCATACAAACTTAGAGTCTTAAACTTGTTTATGAGCTTTAGTCGCGCAGTATCCCATGTGTTGAGGACGTTTACTTGGCTGTTTATTTGTATGTGTGTATCATTAACCGCTTTGTTCGGCCTATTCCGCAGTTTTCATGGATCCATTAGATGAACACGGGAGACCTATCGTTTACGGTTTTCTTTGTTTACACTTGCACAGATGTTTTCTCGTTTTTGTGCTCAATTGGGAGCACAGATTGAACTATGAACTATGAGCTATGATCTATCTAGGCTTGATCACAATCTGATTGCACCCTTGTTAAACACCAGACATACACGTGTTGCGCGCAGATTTATTGTTATCTATGTATTGTATTAAACTTGATTTCTCACCAACACGCAAGTGTTTGACGTTTATTTTAACACATGTTCAGGTTTGCAGTAGCTGTTCTGGTGCTTGTGGACACATAGGAAGTTTTCTTTATTTTGGACCTAGATTAAAATGTATCAAGACAAGTTTTTGCTGTTCGAATATTACGATTATAATATATTGATTTATGATGTTTTATGTTATCTGTGTTTACTCTGCGCGTGCGCGAATGAATGTATTTATTAAATATTGACACCCAATAGTGTCACGAGTAATGAAACAATATGTGGCGCCCCGATGTATAATCCGCCTTTGGTCGGGGTGTTACAATATTCATATGCATCATGAAAGCAAAATCAAGTCTTTACTATTAAATTAACAAATCCATAATCAAACAATTGTCTAAAGCAAGAATCAAGTCGAAAATATGTTCATCAAACCTAGGTAGACATGAAGTCTAGCCTAACATAGTTAAAATCAAAGACAAATAACTAAACCAAAGAACAAAGATAGACATCATAAAGATTTATGAACAAAGGCAATGAAAAAGAACGAAAGAACCCGTCTTAATCGACCCTCGAACACGTGTATAAAAGCTTGATGATCTTTCTTGATTACTAGCCTCTAAAACACCTTGAAAACTTGGTTATCCTCTCCAAAATCGGCTGCCCTTGTGCTTGGAATCGGCTAGGAAAACAACCCCCTTTATATAAAACAAGAAACGGGCTTGGGCTTTGCAAAAACTAGTGAACAGTGGCCCCTAGGAGCCGCGCGACCGCCTTGGACCCTAGCCGTCGCGCGGCGCGGCTTACTCCTGGAGTGGCTACGAGATTTTTTTTTATTTCTTGATTATTCTTGTTAAATCTTGATAATATTCTTTCTTGAACTCCAAGTAACGAAAAGAATCTTCTAGAACTTGTTTCCCTTGCTTCTCCAAGCCATCATCTACATGAACATAAATCAAAACTCTAAATGAAGCAATCACGTAACCAATGATGAACAAAACGAGCATAAACTTCGCATGAAAAGATAGAAAGAATTAAGTTTAACATGCAAGACATCAAAAGAGTTAAAACACGATAAATATATAAAACTTGACTCAAGACCTAAATTAATAAAAGATAAACGAAACATGAACTAAACCGAACTCAAAACATTAAATAAACAAAACTTTACACGGGAATCGAGATGTATAAATACATGTATATCAATACATGGGCCTCAAACTAGTTTTTATTAATAAAGGAATATCTGGGGGGCCTATATGGTGTTTGGATGTGAATAGTACCATACCGGTATCGAAGTATTCTATACCGAGTTTGAAGAAAACTAAGTATCAAATATGGTATTGAATGTATATGATTAAGTTAAATTTCTTAACTCAATTGATTGTATCAAATTTATTCGTAATCAAGGATAATCAAGAAATCAAAAAGCGTATCAAATTCATTCATAATATAATAACAAAACCAAAAATACAAATATAAAAAAAACATTTCAATTTAATGTAGTATAAAAAAATTCAATTAGAAATTTTAAATGAGTTACTAAGATCATGCATGGTCAAAATATGCTTTTATTATTGGGCATTTTACGTCGCGTGACGTTCAGTCAGTATTGTAAAGTTTTGTAAAAAAGTGGTGTAGTCGAAACTCTCATCAAAACTCTTCACCAATCATTATACAACTATTACTTTTTTTAATTTTAATATAATTGGTTTTTTTTAATCTCAACTATAATCTTTTGGTCAATATCAGTTCCAACTAAAGAATTGGTAGATAACAATCCCACCTTTTATTATATTTGTTCCCAACAGTCCGCAACTAACAGTATGCTAACGTCGTTATTTGCAGGTCGACGAAAAAACACTTGACCGAAAAAGTCACATTTTTTGTCGAGAAACTCAACCTAAACACCACCACTACCACAACCACCAACCAACCACCGCCACTTGAGCACCACCAACCGATTCCGATGCTGGTTCTATGGTTTCGACGACCTCAGTAATTGAGGCTTTTACTAGAAATATGTTTCTAAATGTCCGATCTAAGGTTACAAATAGGGGTGCAAACAAGCCGAGCTACTCAAGATCAGCTCGTGAAAAAGCTAGATCGAGCCGAGCTTAAACGAGCCCGAGCTCGAGCCTAAAAGAAAACTCGTTTAATAAAGGAGCCCGAGCCCGAGCTTCACTTATCGAGCTCGAGCCGGCTCGCGAGCCTAAACAAGCCTGCCATTTATATATTTTTTTACAACTATGTATATTAATAGATACATATATATTTATTAATTATTAGGTGATATATATAATTTTATGAAAAAAAGTAACTAAATAACATATTGTTTTATATATAAAGTTATTGTGAAGATAAATATATAAATATAATTATAAATATATAAAAAATTAATTAATAAATATTAAACGAGCCGTGCCCGAGCCGAGCTCGTGCTTGAGAAACTATGAAACGAGCCGAGCTCGATCCTGGTCGAGCTCGGGCTCAGTTCGGCTCGTTTGCATCCCTAGTTACAAAGATGTATGAGACGAAAATATTGCGTTTTCCCCAAAAAAAAAGTGAGTTTAACGGCAAAAATGTTTTTCCAGCGGTCCGCAACTGATGACGTTAGCATTCTGTTAGTCGCGGACAATTAGGAACAAACATAATAAACTGTGAGATCGTTATCAGTCAATTCGTTAGTTGGAACTAAGAACGACAAAAAAATAATAGTTAATATAAAAGCCAATACATTTAAAAGAACACGTTTAAAATAGAAAATATGTTAAACTCAAACCCGAACCGTTAACGTTGCATTTATTCAATGCAGAGCCCATCTTCCCGTGCTTTACCGAATTCAATTTGCAGTAAAGATACCAAAACCTTATTCAACCTCCATAAGATGCTTCACATCATACAAATCAAAACAAGTTTCACACGAATTTAACCGAATGTGAAGGCAGCATAACCTGCATTACCAAAACACACGCCAAGATCATCACAGGAGGCTATGAACAAAATCTTTACATTGGGTCTAAGCTTATCAACACGTATTCCAACCTGGGTCAGTTTTACATGACCCATGCACGCCAGGTGTTCGACCAAATGCCCGAACGAGACGTTTTCTTATGGAACATGATGATTCAAGCGTATGCCAATTCGGGGTTGTGTAACGAGGCGTTGGGTGTGTATAATGAGATGTGTGAGGAAGGTTTGGCGTTGGATGAGTACACGTTTACGTTTGCGATAAAAGCGTGTGGCCTTGTGAAGGATGAGACGACGGGGCGTGGTGTTCATGGGCGGGTGGTTAAGATCGGGTTTGGTGGTAATGTGTTTGTTGGGAACGCGCTCGTGGCGTTGTATGCGAAGTGTCGTATGATGGAGGAGTGTAGGAGGGTGTTTGACGAGATTGCGGTTAAGGATGTTGTTAGTTGGAATTCAGTTATTTCGGGATTGGCGAGTAATGATTGCGTTATCGAAGCTATCGATATGTTTAATACCTTTTTGCATAATATAAAACATATAAAACCGGACCATGCAACTTTAGTTAGCATACTGCCTGCGTGTGCTCAAGTAGCCGAGATTCGGTTAGGGTTTTGGGTGCATTGTTACGCAGTGAAAACCGGGTTGACAAACGATGCTATGGTAGGGAGTGGTTTGATTTCCGTGTATGCAAATTCCGGACATTTGGACTATGCGCGTCACGTGTTTGATGAACTAGACGAAAGAAACGTTATGGTATGGACCGCTATGATGAGGGGGTACGGTATGCACGGGAACCCAGACGAAGCGCTCGGTTTGTTCTCAAACTTTTTGGAAAGCGGGTTTCCGCCGGACGGGGTTGTGTTTTTGTGTTTGCTATCGACATGTAGCCACGCAGGGTTGGTTGAAAAGGGGCGTGAAGTTTTTAACTTAATGGTGGATTACGGTGTTGAAAGGTGTCATGAGCATTACGCGTGTTTGGTTGATCTATACGGGAGAGCGGGTTTGGTTACGGAAGCGGTTGAGTTTGTGAAATCGATGCCTGTGGTACCCGGGAAAGATGTGTATGGTGCGCTTCTTGGTGCGTGTAGGATGCATAATAATATTGAACTGGCTGAAGTTGTTGCAGAGAAGTTGTTTGCTTTGGATCCGAATAGTAGTGGGCGGTATATAACTATGGCTAAGATATATGGGGATGGAGGGCGGTTGAAGGAAGCTGCAGCGGTTAGGAAGGTAACGGTGAAGAAAAATATTAAGAAACCGTTCGGGTTTAGCTCGATTAAGGTGGATAGCGTGGTTCATACGTTCGGGGTAGAAGACGAAACTCATATTAGAAGAATGGAGATATTTGAGACACTTGCAGGGCTTGATGAGGTGATGGGATTGGATTACCAAGTTGAAGCACATTGCTAGAACAACACTAACATCTTTTAGCTTTTCAAGAGTTTATAATTTTTTTGAAAATATACATGGCAAACAAAGTTTTTCTAATTAAAAAGTTTCCAAAAGCTTTGAAATTTTTCCTTGTCAAATGTAATCATAAATACATTGTTCTGTATAAATAATGAATAATTTGAGTTATTTATATAGATGTATTGTTGTGTTCTTCTAATTGTTTCTCTCTCAAACTGGTGCTAGTTTTCTCACTCCATCTTTCAAATTTTAACAAGTGTTGATGTTAATTGTATTTTAAAATCAATGACATTGTTTGTTTTTATATAGTTTATCTTGACAAAGTTATATGTGGTAATGACCAGTCATGGATCTAGAAGAAAAGTTGAGAGGTGGCACTAGATAAAAAATTTGCTCAAGTGTAGCCGATACAAAAAACGAAAGGGGAAAAAAGTTTTTACACTAAAAATTTACTCCGTCAGGAGAGTTAAGGGGTAGCGCGGGCTACACCTCAACCATGGCATTCGCCCCTGATATAGACCATGGCAAAAGAAACAAGGCCAAAATAGACCGGGTGTAAGATTTACATTGAATTGTCGGTTTAGAGACCGCCTATAGAGTTTTAGTGAAGAGAATTTAGAGAGTTTCAACTACAAATATATATTCTTTCTATAAGAAACATTAACATAATAATGATGTCAAATATCATTAAGAACACCAATGATCTTTTAAAACGTCATATCATGTCATTGTCTTCATTATTTGCGAATTAGGTGCATGTATGTAGTACTAACATATTTAAAAACATTTATTTACTATGCACACTCCTACATAGTATGAGTGTGCTTGCTTATAATACAAGAAACCACTTCATCAGCATTACTCCAAGAAACACAATTGATGATTGTGTTGATGTAAGGATACAACACACAAGGTTTATAGTTTATACATATATATGCAAGATGTGCCTATAATAATATATCTAAACCGACTGCGACTAGAGTGTGAGATATGCTTTTACCATAGTTGCTCCTGTTGGGTCGGAAAGCAAGTGTCTCACCAGACCCATTCTCAGGCTTTGTGGCGCTATGATAAACATGTAAAACGCAAATACTATTAGGTCGGTTGAGGATAGCGATGATCCAAGAAACCCCCACCACATCCTGCATTCAGACAACATTATACAACTTATGAGTGCTATTATTCTTTTACATCACAGGTAGATGTTACAGATTACACAAATATGTATGCAGTTTGGCAACAACAAACAAAAAAAAGCCTACTGACAAGAATATTTGCCCTTAATAAGCTTCTTAAAGACGATAATATCTTACGTCATTTACTAAACACGTGAAATCCCGTACACTTTTTCTTTGGTTTGTTCATATAATTATAGACAAACAATAGTTCTTTCATTTCATCGGGCGCGTATGTGTATGTGTATGAGCATTGTTTGCATGTATGTAACATTTGTAGCAGACAAAGGTTTATGTATCGAAACAAAAATTATTAAAGTTAAAAGCGTATGTATGCACCAAGTGGGTAAGCGGAAGAAAGTCCGGAAGAATGTACGGGTCCCCTCAATATCCATCTGGACAATCAGTGCTAATCCAAAGAGAAAGAATGCTCTCTGTCTTTTCCTTTCCAGTGGCCAAAGTGTTTCCCAAGCTAACACAAGAACAATTTAAATCAAGACTAATGTGTAAGGAAAAAAAAAACATGAAACTTTATGTTAAAAAAATATGTCTGATTTTGCATGATGCTTAAACTTAAATAAATGAACAAGTTTTGCTTTTTTGCATGATCAAGTCTCTAAACTTAAATTAAAATACTATATGTACCATTAACCATGGCCATAATATATATGTCAAGATGGATTTGAAAGTAGTTAATATTACCTTGCTTTGAGATGTTGGGCGTATATCTTCCGAGATCAAGCATCTGTTTTGAATTTCCTTGTCCTCCTAATATCTTCGCAATTACTGCTGCGTAATTAGGAGCTTCTGATAGTGATCTCACAACCGAATATCCTATTTATCAAATCACAAACAAAATGGTCATTTTTTCACAAGATTTTAACGTGCTTTTGCTTGGACCATTTTTTCATGACATTCATTTTAACAAATCACAAATATATAGTTAACATTTTTTTGTACCTGTGGCTGGATGCACCATGCTAGCGGCAGCACCAAATGCAAGGTTCTTCTGTTCTGTATTTGGTAAGGATCCACCTACCGGAATATACGACCATTCCTTCCAAGCCAACAAAATATTACCAAATTAGTAAGCTCAAAAGTCAACACATGTATTGGATTAAGGAGAGTAGTAGAACACCTCTTCATAAGTTTTGGTTATTCGGATACCCATTGTCTTTAGTCTTGACATAAGTTTTGTCTTCAATAACTCAAAAGGCATCGCCTCTTTTGAAGCCAAACAAGTTTCCTGCAATCATCTTTGGCATCAATCATATGGGCTAAGATGGTAATCATGAGTTTAAATGAGCATTGAACAAACCTCAAAGAACACTTTAGTTGGAGACATGGGCATGACATAAAGGAATGTTGGATATTGTGCTTCTACTGAATCAGACTTATGCTTAGTGTAGTCTCGATAATCCATGAAAACCATTAGACTTGGATCATAAGGTATGCTTTCAACCTGCAGTAGTAATTATATGTGAAATGCATGGCAATGACAAGTGTGGGGTGTCAAATCACTAAAAAAGTTTTTTACCTCAACCTCTACACCATAAGCCGTTTGAACACAAACACGGGGACCACCAAGCTCATACTGCAAAAGTTTTCCTGAAGCTGCTCCAGATGCAACGGTAGCAAGCCTATTTCAAACCAATAGTATCACTATAGGTGTCTACTTTTTAAGTTTTGGAATCCAGATGACTAGCAACATAACAGTTTACCTGCATGGAATTGTGATATTGCCTTCACACCCAATGAGACTCTGGCCATTTGGAGCTTCAGTAATCCGTTCCACTTTCGAGCTCAGATATGAAACACCTGACTCCACACACCTAAAAATTATATAGTTTGACGGTGCTTTCAAGGATATAGACCTTTCGTCAAGTGTCGATATTGTACTTGCCTCTTTTTGTTCACAAATGGTAATTTAAGTTTTAGCTTACTTGCTATTATGGTGCTTATGTCACATTGCAATCTGTAAACTTGTTAGAACATCATAAATCTTTTTAAGTAAGATGAAACTTTAACTGAAAGTTAGATGACCAGTTGATCATGTATGAACAAAGTTGAGACTTTAATGACCATATATGAACAAAATTTGAAACTCCAACATCGTGTAATGGATTAATTGATACAACTGGTTACTACAAGTACCTTAATAGTATGTAAATTGAAAGTTTAACGACCATAAATGAAGAAACCGAAAATAGAAAAGTTAAGTGAAAGTAGGTTGCTATTCTGTGACATTTTCCCAAATAGCTAAAAAAAAATAATACCTTCTCAACAACTCCTCATGAAGTAAATCACGACTAACTCGTCCATACGCACGTCCTATGAGAATGGGATCATTGTCATCAAGATATACAACAGTATCCCGCCAAACATGTTCAATACAGCCCTCAAGTCCAAGACCTGCAAAAATGGTATAAAAATGATGGTATCAAACTAGTATGATCTTAGTTTGACTAACATAGTAATTTATACCATACCTATAAATTCATCCTCCCAAACACCATAGTTATTTGTAAAAGGAAGATCAGGCCCAATAAGCCCGACATTCAAGCCTCGCTTGGCTGATTCTGCAGCAAGAGTAAGCCCAGCAGGACCACAACCGATTACAACCAAATCCAATATACAATCTCCTATCGGTATCCTCGGCAGCTGCATAAATGAGGTACTTTTTTCAGGAAATAACAAACAACTAGCCGATTCAAAGTTAGCTCCCTTACAATAAGATCCTATCATTCAAGCATATTCAAGTTTCTTAACCTTTTTAATATCCATAGTTCTCGTGTATGCAAAGAAAACCGCAACCAGTTGTTATCTCATCAATTCTTAAATTAACAAAGTTTAAAAAACCTGATTATAGCTGAATCCTGAAGTAATAAACATCCTAACAAACTATCAAAGTGCATAAAAATAGTCAATAGACAATACTTATTCATCAATTCTCACATAAACCTTCAAAATTCCCCTTACTATATGATTTACTGAATATAGTAATTAATTAATTGTCCACTAACAAACAAAATGCCATCTACATTAAAAAATTAAAAATAATTTAAAGCTCAAAGTACAAGTAGTGCATGTCATAAAGCTCGAGTACAAGTAACCACAGTGTTAAATCCAAAACAATAACCTAATGATTCAAATAACTCTTGTGAAATTTATACTTCTCTTGTGTATGCAAGAAACCTATAACCAATTGTTATCTCATGAAATTTTAAACTAACAAAGTTCAAAAACCTGATTATATCTCAATCCTTAAGTAATATACATCCTAACAAACTATCAAAATGCATAACAAATTAAAAATAGCCAATAGACATAAGCTGTTCATCATTTCTCACCATAAACCTTCAAATTTCCCTTACTATTAAATTTTACTAAATATAGCAATTATTTAATTGTCCACTAACAAACTCAATACTATCTAGATTCCATACTTAAAAAATAATTATTAAAGCTCAAAGTGCAACTAGTGCATGTCATAAAACTTAAAGTACAAGTAGCCACAGCTTAAACCTGACTATATCTTCTTGGGGTGTAAACGAGCCGAGCCAAACCCAATCTCGGCTCGTTTATTATTTATTAATTAATTTATATACATTTTAGTTACTTTTATATATTTGGAGAATAAGTGAATAACCTTAAACGAGCCTAAGCTCGGCTTGAGCTCGTGTAGTACCTTAAATGAGCCAAAGCCGGGCTCGAGCTCGGTAATGTAGTGTGAAGTTAATACATAGAAGTCTAAAAAGAGGTACAGCTTAAATATACACAAAATACTTGTTTAGGCTCGACGAGCCTCCCATACAAGGCTTGAGCTCAAAAAAACTCGACTCATTTTCAGCTTTTTATCGATCAGAGCTCACGAATGGCTTGGCTCATTTGCACCCTAACTATATATGAATCCTGAATTATAGACACCCTAACAAACTTATCAAAATGCACAAAAATAGTCAATACACACTAGTAATTCATCAATTCTCACCATAAAACTTCAAAATTCCCCTTACTATAAAATTTTACTAAATATAACAATTAATTAATTGTCCACTAACAAACTCAATACTGACTACACATAATTATTAAAGCTCAAAAAACCTGTTTATATCAAATTCCTAAAGTAATAAACTATCAAAATGCATAAAAAAACACTAAAAATAGCCAATAGACATAGGCTATTCATCAATTCTCACCATAAACCTTCAAAATCCCCCTTACTATAAAATTTTACTAAATATAACAATTAATTAACTATCTACTAGCATACTAAACAGTAACACTACCTAGGTTTAACAACTAAAATAACTATCAAAGCTCAAAGTACAAGTAACCATAGCGTATAATCCACAACAACAACAACAACAACAACAACAACAACAATAATAATAATAATAATAATAATAATAATCTAAACAACAATTCACACTACTAATTCATCAATTCTCACCATAAACCTTCAATATCCCCCTCTCTATAAAATTTCACTAAATATAACAATTATTGAATTGCCCACTAACAAACTCAATACTGTCTAAGACTTAATAATATAACAATTATTAAAGCTCAAAAAACCTGATTATATCTAATTCCTGAAGTAATAAACTATCAAAATGCATAAAAAACTATAAATAGCCAAATACACACTAGTAGTGTAACAATTAAAATAACTATCAAAGCTCAAAGTACAAGTAACCACAGCATAAAATCCAAAACAACAACAACAAATAATAATAATAATAATAATAATAATAATAATGATAATAATCATCATCATCATCTAAACAACAATTCACACTACTAACTAATTCATCAATTCTCACCATAAACCTCCAAAATCCCCTTACTATATGACAAGTAGTTAACTATCCATTAACAAACTAAACACTATCTAGGTTAACAATTAAAATAACTATCAAAGCTCAAAGTACAAGTAACCACAGCATAAAATCCAAAACACTAATAATAATAATAATAATAATAAAAATAAAAATGAATAAACCTTGTCAGAGAGCCTAGACTGTGTATCCATGGGCTTATTCCGTTGCATTTGCACAAACACCACTTCCGATCCACCTGCCTTCACGTAATCCTCCTCTTCCGCTTCCGTAACCACTACACAGTTATCTCTCTTCGCACTGCACCTAATCCGCTTCAACGATGATGATGATAACGATAAACTAGTAATCCTACAATGCTGCAGCAACGAGAACTCACGCCTGATGCTGTAATTCGTTAACCTAGGGCACGTATATGCCGCCATTGTTGCAGCTCGAGCTCCAAAACACTCCATTAACGGTTACGAATCGAGTTATAACTGATTACTTACTTCGATGACGTCATTGAGAGTGTTTGTTGAAGAAGAATTTGTGTAACGGAAGTTGGAAGATAATAAATAAATACTAGTAAGAATATTATTAATAATAATATCTTGGAATTGGGATTCGGCTTCTATCTCTTTCGCGAGAGGTTTGGTTTGAATGAATGGACAGGAGGTGATGAGTTTAATGCCACGTTGTCTGTTTTTTACGCACTCTTTTGACGTGGCAACACCTTATTGGTTATGGAAATGCTCGCGGAAATTGAAAACCAAAATAATATATCATTCGGTCAAATTAATGTGGCTTTTAAAACATTGATTTCCCCGTAAAGTTGGGACTCAGATTTCTTTGTATACGAAGAAACACGGACCTATGCCTCTAGACGGGTCCTAGATCTAATGAGTTCACATGGTAGAATACAGTCATACAACAACCAACAACGTATGAGTCCAATATCTCAAAGTCCAGTGACAGAAACCTGTAAAACAGACACCGTGAGCTCGCTACAGGAAGGACAAGAGGGGGGTCTTCCCGTAACCACCCTCCGACGTGAGAATAAATGCAGTTCTGATAGAGATAAAGTACTTAAGTAATTTAGAGTAGATAGTTGGGAGTGAATGAATACCTCATGGAGATTGTGGTGGTGTTTATAGCCAAAGAGTATGGGAATGTGATTGGTCCAACTGTTTAATTCTAGAAGATGCTCTCGTAACCGTCTGGACACGTGCCCTCATATAATAGGACGAAATAATCCTGGGCATGTGCACGGTTCTAACAACCTGGCCAACTGTCCTTCATTCATTGGCTGATAGGTCACGTATTCTCCAAGAAAGGATCTTGGTAAATCTTTTAAAAGGTATTTAGTTAGCTACAGCTGTCCTATGACATTGCCTTCTGGTCATCATAGCGGGTGGGGATACTATAATGCGGATGACTTCTGAGGATGCCTGGATACTTCCACATATAGTCTCTAGAACGTATCATTGTTCTTCCTTTGTTGAGTTATGCGGGTGATCCATTTGTTCCGCGGGTGATTTATGAGGAGAGTCTCTTCGACCCGCGGATGGTACTTAAGGGTATTTGAGACTTTTTGATACCCTACCTCTATAGTATGTATACATATATATATATATATAGACACAATGTTCATACGGGTCGTATATGCATATACGAGTCGTGTAGATCCATATAAACACCTTGAGGCTGTGTTTGTATATAGCATTCCTATGTAGTTATTGTGTAATGATCATGCTACAGGGTGATGATGTGTTTGTTTTCAAATATATCGATACATTAATATAGTTTATATAGACTTTAATCTAAAATTCTAAATGATGGTTAAAATAAGCAGGTTACACAGTTAACTAAACGTGTGTATAAATTAAAAAGGTGACTTTAATTTTAATAAAGTAAATAAAAAAGAATTAAGGAAAAAAATAAAAGTATAAAAACAAAGAAAAAAGGAAAAAATATATGTTAAAAAAGAAGGGAAAAACATTATTAATCTGATACTTTATTATAGTTCAGATGTAGAAACATAAATCGTTTATACAAAAAGACTTGTTAAAGTTTAGGGGTCATATGTTAACTTTATTAAAGTTGAGAGGTAGCAACGTAAATCATATAAAGAAAAAAAGTTATTAAAGTTTAAGAATCATATGATAACTATAAAAATTTAAAAGTTTAAATATGAAGAAGCACGGATCCACTCCCCACTAATGGGTCATGGATCCAATGAGTCAACAGAGTAGGATACGGTTAACTGCCAACATGATATGAACCCAATTGCCTAAACTCCAATGACGAACACCTGCAAAACAGACACCGTGAGCTCGTTACGGGAAGGACAAGAGGGGGAGGGGGGTTTCCCGTAACCACCATCCGGCGTGAGAATAAGTACTGTTCTGTAGAAGATAAACACTTAAGTAAATTGAGAGAGTACAGTGGGAGTGAATGAATACCTCATGGTGATTGAGAGAGTATTTATAGCCGAAGGGTGTGGGAAGATGATTGTGCCAGCTGTCCCTTAAGAAGATGCCTTCATAACCGTCTGGACGCGTGTTCTTCTGTGATAGGTTTAGTTTATACGTTGCATGTGCATGTATAATAACCTAGACACGTGTCTCCTTGTCATTGGTTAATAGGAGAATATTGGCCATGTGCATGGTTATAACGAACTTGCCACGTGTTACTGGCTGATTGGCTGACGTATCACGTACTGCCCAAGAAAATATCCTGGTAATTCTTCTAGAAGGCAATTAGTTACTGACAGCTGTCCTGGGGTATTACCTCGAGGTTATTTATGCGAAAGAGTATTCCTTTCTGCGGATGACCTTTGAGGGTACCCGGATGCTTCCGCATGCGCTATGAGGGTGTTTCTTCCTTAAGTGATTTATGCGGATGGTTTGTATGTCCCACGGGAGCCTTATGAGGGACTTCTAGTTAACCCGCGGGTGTTACTTAAGGGTATTTGGGTCTTTTTGGTACCCTACCTCTATAAGTCCCCCCCCCCCCCACAGTCCAGTGTTTCTTCCGCGTGAAGTATTTTATGCGGGGTGAAATTTTGGACTTAATGCGTATTTTGGGGGTTTTTATTTCTGCAAGTTGGTAGAAAATATCTTCTGTTATGGATAATCATGAAAAATGACAAGTTGATCACTCGCAGGCGCGTGTGCAGGTGACAGGACGTTTGTGACGGCTGTAACTGTACCCGACTGTTCAACTTTTTCACTTTTTCGAATTTCCCGCATGACGTGGCGATCATTTACTGGATTGCCTTTTCTCTCTCTACTGTTTGTATCCCATCGCATTAATTGCGGTGGGTATAAATAGATGGAGTTAACTTCTTTTGGAAGTTTTATCGTCTTTGCCTTCTGAATATTAACTTGCTTTCTTTCTTTGAGACCTTTGATTTTTCCTTTGATTTACTCCAATATTGTAACAAGTTTCTCATAATGGCATCCGTACAATCTGAAGTCGATGAGATAGAAGTCCAATGGGACCTGGACGAGTATCAGAAACTTATTACGACCTACGACATTCCACCGGGATGGGAGCCGGAATTCCCTGCTGCCGGTTCTATTGCCAGGTTTTCCCCTCCGGGGAAGATGGCTTTATATGCTGACTACTTTACCCATGGGAACTTTCGTCTTCCCATCACCAAGTTTTTGCCAACGAGTAGTCAAGGCATTTGGGATTCATTTATCTCAACTCCATCCTCGTGCCGTCATGCGAATTCGACACTTCGAGTTCGTGTGTATGGCGTACGACATAGTAGCCGGTTAGACCGGTTCGTTGTATTCTATAAGATGGCCAACCGGAACGGATGGTTCACTTGTCATAGCTTGTCCGATAGATCTATTGGTAATGTTAGTGAAGAAATTTCCAAGGACTGGAAGAAGAAGTTCTTTTAGATCTCCGAGGATGTGATACCGGAGACCAAGGTTCGTCGATCCTCGAACGACGCTCTAATTGATATCACGCCAGCTTCTCATGAGAAGCGTGATTGGTTCCGTAAACTTACTACTCCACCCACACCAATGCGAGCACTTCCTGAGGAGGCCCTCGTGTGGGCGGGCATGAGTCGCTTGTGGCCTTCTCCTTTCATGGAGCCTGTTTTTATTGGGCTGGACGGCCGTGAGTCCTAATATCTTTTTTCTCTACCCGTCCATGTTTGAGTTCTTATTGTTGACGTTTCCATTTGTTCTCCAGGTTTTGGATCAATGTTGAACGCCCTTGATGACAGTAAGGGCCGTGTGGGTAAAACTGTTCGTAACGCGAAGCATACGCCTGTCCTTGAGAGGACTGCTCAATATTTCCTTTTTCCTGTCAAAGTGCGTGCCGAACCTATTGTCTCGAAAACTATCTTTGGAACAGGTGCGTACATTTTAAACCCACCTCCATTTAATGTGTTGACCTCCAACGGGACGATCGTCATTCCTAGTGACGATTCTGCCATCCTCGAGGAGGAAAGCTCAGATGATGCTTCTGAAGTATCTGTCTATCATTTATTAGCAGAGCTTTACCGGAAGAGGCCCTTCCGTGTATCGCAGGCGAGTGACGCGGGTCCTAGTGCTTCGGACGCCGGGAAGGGGCCAAATACGAAGAAACGCTGGACACATCGTCCGCGGAAACCACTACCGCCCAGCCTTGTGGATCGATTGGGGACTGTGACTGGTGAGTTTGTATGGGTTAACCTTTTGTTATACATGAAGATGAGATCTGACTTCGATTAAGTTATGTAGATCCGTCCATTGCTAAAGGTCGTACATTTGGCAGGTTGTCAACGCCCATACCAAATGTTGAAAATCAGCCATCGCCTCCTCCGGAAGAAGAGGCTGACAGGCCTGTTACTCCTCCTGCTGAAGTGACTGTGTAGGGATCACACGCCCAACCAATGACTACCGGATCCCTGGATTATCTTTTCCAGGGTGGGGACGTCACCGGTTCTCAACACGATAACCCTGAAATTACCGCTGAGGGCTTCAGGGTTAATGAATCTCCTCTACGATCCGCCTCTTAATTTTATTCTACTTCTTCGCCTTTTATGTCGGGCGAGGAAGGAGAATTCCTTTTTGGACCGTCTGCCCATGAGATTGGGGGAGGTTCTTCGCAGGATGCCCCTCAGCAAACTTCCTCCTCCTCTATCCGTCTCGGGACTTCAAGTTCTCAATTTTTTGGGAACGTGCAGTTGGGAGGAGATTTTGACTTGTTTGTCCCATCGTGGGACATTGTCAATGGGTCTCGGGTTTCTAACCCAAAAACCTGTATGAGTTTTGCTGAGCACTGTATTCCGCCCGCCGAGATAACACATCAGAAGACCCGCTCCCGCCAAGAACTTCATACTGATTTAGCTGTTTCTTTGACTAACAGCTTAGCTTGTAGTCAAGAAATCTTGCGGGAGTGGTGAACAATGGGCGGGAAACTGGTTGCAGCTTCCGAGGCTGTGAAGATTGCGGAGAGAGAAGCTGAGGAGCAGCGAAAGGCGGCGGTCGCGGCTATATGGAAACAAGTGGATGCCAAAGCTGCGCTTAAGCTAGAAACAGATCGGAGCGCCGCTGCTGCTAAGAGTTGGAAAGAGGCCTGTGAAAGGTCTAATGCCACTCTTGAAGCTTCTCAAGCTGAGACTCAAAGGAAGAAGGACGAGTTGGCGAGGGCACAGGACGAAATGTCTCGTCAGAACGCCCGGATTCAAGAGCTCGAGGAAGTGTTGAGATTGCAAGGGGAGCAGTCTGAGCTTAAGGATAAGACTATTGTTGAAATGCAATCTGCATATGACTCCCTTTTGCAATCTCAAACTGAGACAAGCAACCAAGCCTCCGCCGAGTTACAGGGGCTCCGTGATAGGGCGGAGCGTGCGGAGAGAGAAAGACAGTATTTTCTCACCCGTGGTCTAGACTCGGTAACATTTCTTTCGTATGCTGTTTGTTTTTTATGTGTTCAACCCCATGATATTTAACGAAATCTTGTACACAGGTCATTCGTCATGTCAAGAGTAGTATGGAGCTTACTGATTGCTTCGTGAACTTGACGACTGCTTCTGAAGGGGTTGGGCGTGTGAAGGGTCTCAATGAAGGGTTGACATTCGCCCAGTCCGGACAGCCTATTGAGAATCATCCCCTTCATGGGCTTGACGCGGAGCAAGAGCTCGGCATGCGGGTCCAGAATATGATGATTTGGTCTTTCCGCTGCAGCACATGCTTCCGGAATTTGCTTCGTCCGAAGATGGTGTGAAGCAATTGCGGGTCTATATTGATGATGAATCTGATGAAGACGAATCTGATAATGACAAGTCTGAGGAAGCTTCTCACAATGCTCCGGAAGATACTTCTGCACCTAACCCTTAGGATAGGTGTAATAATCTGGAACTAAACTTGTAATTTCTTTTCATATTTTTGTAACCGTCATTTTGAATATTAATGAAAAGAATTTCATGTCTAATATCTCTTGTGGAATATCTTTCTTTGAATTTTGAACTTGTGCAAGTTGGATAGATAATACTGATGACGTGGCGGAGAGAGGTGTTTAGACGGTGGCTGACAGGACGTGTAAAACGCCTGTTTTGACAGCCTGTAAGCACTTTTTCGAATCTCCCCCCTGACGTGTCAGTTATCCTGTGGCCCGGAGTTTTCTCTTTCCTCTGTTAGTCAGACGGTCGCATTAATTGCGATGAGTATAAATAGGCCTTGAGGTCTTTAACCAATTCTTATCTCTTACATATTTTCTCTCTTGCTTATATAAGAGAACTTTTCCTTTCTTAAATCCGCTTCATATCTTTCCATAAAATGGCTGCCCAGAAGAAAAATCCTCCTGCTATTAACGAAGTTATATGCGAAATCAAGGAGAAGGACTTTGATGATGTTAAAAATGTATACGGTTTCCCTTCAGAGTGGGAGGCCGAACGTCCGTCGAAAGGGGCTATTGCGACGGCGCCTCCGGCGAAGAAGATGGCCGTCTATGTGGACCACTTCACTACCGGGAATTTCCGATTGCCCGTAACTAGGTTCGTGCAATCGATCCTGACAGCTTATGGGATTCATTTATCTCAATTCCATCCATTTGGTATGCTTAGAATTCGACACTTCGAATTCTGCTGTCAGACGCGTGACTATGACCCTTCCGTCGGTATGTTTGCCGTTTTCTACAAAATGACTTATCGCGAAGGTTGGTATAGTTTCGATACCACTGGGAAGGGGGCTATTGGCTTTGAATGGATCCGTGGCATTCACGGATGGACATCAAATTTTTTCTGGATTCGGGAAGATGTTATCCCATTCACCATGACACACCGGAAACCTAAAGACAAGCTGCCGGAAGTCCTTGCTTCCAGTATGAAGGGCATGCCTGGTACCTTACTTTAACCAAAACGCCAACACCCATGCGTCCTATTCATGAGGGGGCGATGGTACACGCTAAGATGAGCCTTTTGTGGCCATTCCCAACTCTGGAACCATATTATGAGAATCCTGACGGAAGTAAGTTTTCGTTTATATCCTTTCAGGTGCTTAATTCACTTTGTTTAACATTTTTCCATTGCAGGCGAGGGTACAATTCTTTCCACTCTTGTGGACAAAGTGGGTGGCATAATGGTGCGCCGCCCATTACTCAACACGACGTGCCGTTTTTGGATCGCACGGAAAGGAATTTTCTTTTCTCCACCACCCTTACTCCGGAACCAATTGTCTCCGAAGCGATGTACGCCCAAGATGAGGAATTTGTCAAAAAGTGCGCAGGTATTTTTCAACCACGCCCTGTGACCGCCATTACCTCAAGCGGAGTGATAGTTCTTCTTCTGTCCAGCGAAGAATCATCACTCTGTGAAGGGGGGTTATCGATTGGTGCTACTAACCTTTCTCCTTCTACTGTAGGTTTAACCCGTAAGCAAGATTTGAAGGCTACCACCGATACGTCAATTGGTGAGGCAGGTGGTCCTCAATCCGTCGAGGGCGAACCTCAGGCTGTGGATGCGGGTACTTCAAAGGTTGTTGGCAAGCGGAAAGCACAGCCTTCCGATGCTGCACCTAAGAAGAAGAAGAAGAAGGAAAAGACCAAAGTCCTTGACTTGGGTGCTCGCCTCCGAGAACTGTCTGCCCGAGACGTTTCCAAAGGTATGTTTCGGACCGTCATGACTGTAATTTGTACTTGTCCTTTTTGATAATTTAAAAAGTTTTTTCTCTGGGAACTTTTCAGGTTTCAAGGATTTTACTGCTGCACGGCTCCCGACCCCACCAACCTCGCCGCTGAACACTGTTCAAGACCCGATCAATTTATCGGACACTTCTCCTATCCGGGAGACAGAGGTTGGCAGAACTGAGCAGTTTCAGACGTCTCCACCTCGTCGTGAGCATTTCTTCCGGAATCAGGGTGGGGTCAGTGTATTCACTTATGGGGGCAGGCTTCTTCGTCCCAAGCAGAGGAAGATACTGCTCCACATACCCCCCACTGGTCGTTGCGCCGGAACACAGTGTTAAATGATGCGGACGTCTGTCACGAGTATCTCCAAGATAGTCTCCCTCCCGCCGAGAGGGAGCGACAAGGTCGTCGCATTCGCCAAGAGCTTTTAGACTCCAATTCGTATCATATGGCAAACACTGTTTCCACCAACCAAGAGATACGTCGTGATTGGTTGGCTATGAACGGTGAATTGGAGGAAACGGAATGCAATTTGTTAGACGCTAAAAAAGAAGCTCTTAAAGCGTTAACAAATGCCCGGGATAGCCATCGAGCCATGGAAGTTGCGAAAGCCCAACAACTTGCTGCTGAGGAAGCTAAGGCTGCTCTCCAAAAACAGCTGGATGACCAAGCTGAGCTGATAAAGACCCTTCAAGCTGACTCAGCAGCTAAAGACAAGCGTTTGGCTGATCTTAATGCTAAGAGTCGGGACCAAGCTGTGGAGTGTGCTAAACACAAGATGGATCTTATCCGGGCCCAGACGGATAAGAAATGGCTTCTGTCGACAGCAATTCCCAAGGTACTAAATCTTTTGTTGCCATAATTCATTTATGTGTGTATGTGTTCACACATGGTTTTTTGACTTAACAGGTTATCACTGACGTTCGGAACAGTGATGAACTTGGAAACTGAGTCGCAATACTCCTCCGTGCTTCCGAGCAAGCAGGCCGACAAATGGGTTTTGAGGAAGGCTACAATTTTGCTTCCGAAGGTAAACCGGCGGGGGAATATGTTTTAGCTGGTGTGGACACTGCTTCTATCCTCATCGAGAAAACCAAGGATTTTGACACTCTGAAATTCTCCCTTTCCGATCATATATCGGAACTTGTGGATAAGGACGATGCCATAGATCAATTAAAGGATTTATTGAATCTTGATGAGGAGGAAGAGGAAGAAACCAATGACACCGCGGATGATGAAGATGTTACTCCATAAGTGCATAAGTCTTTGTTGTAAATATTTCTTTTTCTTGTAATCTCATTTGACTACTTAATAAGAAGTCTTGTTTTCTTCCAGTGCACTTTGTCTTATGTACTATAATATAAGTGTCTATCCGGAACTTCGTTTTTGTTAATAAAAGATTACAACTTAACAAAATAGTACAAAACTATCATAAGTTTCTTCATAAGCTAGGCACGGTCCATCTTACAATAAAGGTAATTATATAACTTGCTAGTCTATGTGGGCACGCAGGCCGAAGTAAAGTAAATAAAACTGCTATATGTAGCATTTCTTTAATTGTGCTGCGTTCCAAGTTGGAGGGATCTCAGTCCCGTCCAACTTTTCCAACTTGTAAGCACCTTTGGATAATACTTGCTTGACTTTATAAGGTCCCTCCCAAGTCGGGGCTAATTTTCCCGGAGGCTCCTGGCTGGAAGCCTCGTTGTTGCGGAAGACAAAGTCTTCCGTATCGAATTCACATGCTTGGACTCGTGAGTTGTAATATTTCTGAAGTTGTCGCTTATAATTGTGTTCGCGGATCGATGCTAATTCTCTTCTTTCTTCGAGTAAATCGAGATTCATCCGGAGTTCGCGATCATTATCATTAATTAACAAAACCCTCACGGATGGAATCCCGATCTCTGCCGGGATCATGGCTTCTGTACCGTAGGTTAGGCTAAACGGTGTCTCTGAATTGCTAGAATTTTTCTTGGTGCGGAAGGCCCAGAGTACATGGGGTAGTTCGTCAACCCAACCGGTTCGTTTAGTACCTAACCTTGCTCTAATCCCTTCCTTGATAGTGCGATTGGTTCTTTCGACTTGACCATTTGCTTGCGGGTGAGTTACATATGTGAAAACTTGGGTTATCTGAAGTTCTTTTAACCATTCCAGTATTCCGCTGTCAGCAAATTGGGTCCCGTTGTCACTTACCAACTGTTGTGGGAGGCCAAACCGGCAGATGATGAATACCCAAAGGAATTTCTTAACACTTGATGCCATTATTGAGGCAACTGGTTTGGATTCTACCCACTTGGTGAAGTAATCAATGGCCACTATCAAGAATTTGACTCGTCCTGGGGCTTCTGGGAAAGGTCCCATGATGTCGATAACCCACTTCTGGAATGGCCAGGCAGATGTTACCGGAATTAGCTCATTTTTTGGGTGCACGGTGTTGGGGGCATGGCGCTGGAATGAATCACACTTTCTGATTTCCTGCACAACGTCCAAATGCATGTCGGGCCAATAGTACCCCGCGTTCATGATTTTTGCCACTGTCATTCTTGGTCACGCATGTAACCCGCAAATGCCTTCGTGAATTTCTCGAATAAGGTAATTTGCGTCTTCCGCGTCTACACAACGCAGCAATGGACCAAGAAACGACCTTCGGTACAAGATGTCATCAGTCATTTGGTAGTTCAAAGCTTTGTGTTTGATCTTCCGAGCCTCAGATTTTTCTGCTGGGAGTGATCCGGAAGATGAATAAGCTTTGATGGGTGTCATCCAGGAGTCAACACCAGTTTGTATTACCAGGACTTGGTTTTGTGGAACGGATGGACGGTCTAGGACTTCAACACGAATATCTTTGGCGAAATGTTCGAAATTCGTTGAAGCTAGTTTGCTAAGAGCGTCCGTCGATTTATTTTCGCTCCTCTTAATGTGAACTACGTTGAAGGAGGTGAATTGGCGGATCAAGACCCTTGCTTGTGACAAATAAGAAGCCATGTGTAGGTTCCCAGCCGGATCTACACGGAATATCTCGTTCTACGTAGGTGTGGAATCCCTACGTAAGACGTTACGAGCGTAGAAGACGATACACGTTAACACGATCAAACACACATTACAATAACCAAAGACTCGTTGTATTGCAACTGGAAACACGTGATATCAATCACTGATTACACAAACTCGTAAACTCGTACAATACTTGATTACTCTCTCCTTTTCTAAGTAAGCCGTAACCTAGCACCTTATAAACACGACAACTTCGCCTGGCATGTTCAGGCGAAGTTGTCACTAACTTCGCTTACTCTACAAGTTCGCCTATATCAGCGAACTTGTGAGCTAACTTCGCTTAATACAAAATACAAATCCAACTAACTCGATTACAGACACTATATACTGAACTACTGACATCATGCACCAACAGACTCCCCCTTGGCAGTAGCTTCATATCTTTATCTTCAAACACGTGTCTTGTAATCTTGAACAATCTTGGATCTTTCGTCTTCAAGCATGAACTCCTTCTCGTACACATACCGAAACAACTCTTTGATATTTCTTCGCTTCGTCTTTCCAAGCAGGAATATAAAATATCTTCTTCTCATTCAGCACCTGCAGATCAGCTTGAGACAAGTTCACTAGATGCATTGGATCATATACTCTCAGCAGCTCTTGTTCATCTTCGTCCTCCATTACTGCTTCAGCTGTTTCACAATCTACATACCACCACTTCAGATATTTCAGCACATCCTTGGGCATTTGTTTCATCGGCACTTCTTTTAAACACCGGATCGGCTTATACTTCATAATCATCCAAGGCTTGCCATCTGCTCTCATCCCTCTATCTTTATCTTCAATAAGTTTTCCTTTCTGTGGTTTCAACAGCTCGAATTTCTTCTCTTTTATACTTTCCTTCCAAACAATCTTCCCAATGACTCTAGCCATGTTATCATCACTCCTGTTTATTAACCCCAATCTGGCTAAGTCCTTCACTTCACACTCTGGCAATGTATTCAACGATCTCAACAGCCTTTTGAAGTACTGAACACCATCATACCTCTTAATCACAAAGAGCCTCAACTGCTCATCATATATCCAGCATATAATCCCCTTTCTCGATTCAGCATAACCTCTAATGTTGTAACTTTTCTTGAACATAGTAGGGACCGCCGGTTTCTTCGTTTTTACAAACCACTGAGCATAGCCTTCTTTCCATCTTGGCTGCTCTTCCCATTCCGTCTCATCACTTCCCATATCTTTACTCATATCTGCCTTATCAACATCCGGAATCTCATGCTCAATATTCTCCTCTACAATCCCTCCCTTTTCAATCTCACTATCAATAACAATCTCAGCACCAATCTTCTCTATCTCTTCAACTGGTAATACATCATCATCACCTATAAACTCATCATCCATCTCCTCAACATCCACGACCACCACCTCATCACCTGTACCGCCCGCTGCACTTGTTGACTCCCCTTGAGATGTGGAAGTCCCAAGAGCTTGTTCAGTTCTTGGCAACTCTCCATCTGCACCTTTCGATGCATTGGGATCATCGTCTCGATCATTTCGCTTCTTAGTCCTCAGCTCATCGCCTTTACAGCTCGTCTCCCCCTGAGATGCCAAGAACTCCTTCAAAGCATCAACGATTTTGCTATGTTCTATCAGCAGGGGCGACTGTATCTGATTCTCTGCAACGAGACGCTGAATAGCATGGGTCTGGATAAGATTTACCCTTGATTGTTCTGCCACGACCCGTTCAAGTGCTGCTATTCGTTCAGTGTCGGATAAGGTTGCATCGAAATCAAACCTCAGATGTGATATATCTTGAGTGTACTGAGGAGGGATTTCCAATGTAACCGAGACCTCAGAAGTAGGTGTAAACGTAACCGCAGGTGGTATCGTAACTGACAACCCTGCAGTCGCTACAACCGTCGACTCAATAAATCTTGCGACGACCTCCGTTGGAGTGAGAGTTGGAGGTGGCAAAGATACAATCTCCGGAGTCGATAGTTGGAATGTAGTGGGCGGGAGGCCGAATGAGGATGAGGTAGCCACCACGGGAACGTCCGTGGCGCTTGGCCTTGTAACTGGCAACGATGAAGGTACAATAGTCATACCGGACAGTGCGGGTGGAGTGAAACGAACCACCCTTGAGCTCTCACCAGCTCCTGAACCTGCACCTGTCCGTTCCCTTCTTGATCTGCGAACCAACTGATGTACTTCTTCCTCATAATCTGACTCGCTGTCATCATCGGTTCTCTTCCTTTTCCCATGAATTCGTTCTTGAGTTACCAAAATTTGTCTCGCTTCCGCCACATCATCATCAGAATCAGAATCAGCCACCGTTGTAGCTGCCCTAGTCACATTCACACTCGAAACCCTTTCAACTGAGACTTGCACATTTTCCTCAGGATCAACCCTCTCCATATCAAAGAATCCTTGACCGCCAAACGCAGCATCAAGGTCTACATTCTCCTCCGGTGACACAACAGGAGCAGCAGGTATAGCTTGAGGTGCTCCAGCCTGTTGTGGTTGAGGATCCCGAAACTCGTCCCCACGAGCTGGAACATACTCCGGGTTGACCAAGTACCCAAATAGTGGAGTATGTCGAGGACGGAGCTCAGGTTTGCTCCTCGCACTGGAAGATCTGCACTGGGCGAATATCCTTTTACTTACACTTTCCACGTATCGAATCGGGCGACGCTGAGGTAACGTGGGAGCAACATGATTCAAGATCATTTGGAGGAATCTTGGATACATGAGAAATCTCTCACGCGCCACCGCTCTTCTCTGACGATCTATCTCGTAGAAGACCATCTGACTGAAGCTGTAACGCTTATTGTAAGTCAGAGCAGTCATCGCCGACTGCATGGTCGCGCCCATCCCATCAGTACCAGCCTTTCTCCCTGACATGCACACTATCATCACATGCATGAGAAAGCGCCACTGGTCGAGCAAGAACCCCTTGCGTCTCTGAGTGTCCCCCAAGGGACCAGAGTATCCCATTCTCAGAAACGCTCCATCTCGGAATGGAGCCACAAAATCTATCGGATCGTCTCTTGTTTCATCTCCGAACCGCAAAGCCGCCCGGATCTGTTCAGATGAGAACTGAACAATCTGATTGTTGACCGTTGCTCGCATAACCGGGGGCTCGACTCGACGGTCATATTCCACTGTCTGCCAAAAATCCTCAATGTTTGGCAAGGATATCGGCAGTGTTGTGGTAATCGCTTGGAATATACGCGAGCGGAGAAGAAATGTGATGATCTCGCGGAAATCATCAACACCGCTCGCATCCGGGTCTAATGTTATGTACATGTTATGGCCCGGGAAAAACTGTCGTTGGTTGTCTCCTCCGTCATCACCACCTGCACCACCTGCTCCAGCTACAGCAGCCATTTCTGCAACAAACAGGCAAAGTTAGATAAACGTCAAGGCAAATCACAAGTTCGCCTCTTACCATGAGCGAAGTTATGACTTATTCTGTATAGGCGAAGTTAGAGGTGGGGCGAAGTTAACAGTTAATTAAAATTAAAAGGGCCAGGCGAAGTTAATGATAACTTCGCCTAACCACAAGTTCGCCTCATATACTGTTACATAATTAATTATCAGGCGAAGTTAAACCTCAGGCGAAGTTACAGATAACTTCGCCTAAACTGTAACTTCGCCGAATATGAATCGGCAACAGTTTAATATGTTCAATCGACGTGTAGTTGGTGAATTTGGAGATTACGGATCTCGTAGAACATGTTTTTAAGACGATCTAGACGTCCAAGTTGATTACGACCACGTAATAACAAGTTTGAAAATCGGGTGTTAAGGTTTCGAATAAACAGGGTCGCGTATCGGGTCGAAACGACCTTTGATTAACCTTAATGAACGTGATTATACGAAACTACAACCCGACACACCTTTAATCACGGATTAGAGCTGGAAAAATGAACACAGATGAATCGAGTTATAAGTTCGCTTAGGGTTTCAGAAGATAAGTTCGCCGGTTTATGAAAATAATGAACAGTTTGACCTTAAAACTTCTTTATATAGGGTCAGAGTTATACCGGCGAAGTTATGGATAACTTCGCCTATTGCAGGCGAAGTTATGCACAAGTTCGCCGATATTAAACTTTACAAAACAAACCCCTATAATTTGAACAATTTGTAATTAAGTTTTAAAACATCCTTTAAAAAGTTAAATGATACGATCAAGACCAAGTAACCAGGTATAAAATCATACAACTACATAAGTAAAAAAGAATTTTAACAGTAAAGTACACGGGATCAAATTTCAGTCTCAACAGGGACCACTATGTTTTAGAAAAGATCCGAACAGGAATCATACTAATTAAGTGACTGTCACACAGATCCGTGTTCAGCTGTATTATGACATAAAGAAACAGGTTGTAAGCAGGTAAATAACTTAAAATGGTTTTCATCGCTTCTGTGATACGGGTTAGGTTCAATTAAGCTCAAAACTTAAATGGGCAACAACTCAGAGATTATGATGCCTCCTATCTATTCTCAAAGCGTATTTGGCTTTCCCCAAGTCACCCCGAGTTGACCTCGACCCGTAGTGTCTGATTAAATAGTAAGTACTCTTCGATCTTTAGACTCTTCATCCCGTTCTCTTTCTTACATCTTGATTGGGAAGTATGAACATTATGAACTCTAGAATGTCTCAATAACACACCATTTTTTTTAAGTATTTACACAACTTCAGAGTAGTAAACAACTGCAAGTCCCGAATCTGGATCACTGTAGTTTATTGACACGCTATCTTCACGGGAATCAGAACACTCACGGGCTCGTGTATGACTGGGTAATCGCTTTTCTGCCTATCATTCGGAAAGATATATATGGAGACATACACAACTCTTAAGGAGTTTCCACGTAAAATCGAGTAGATTTAGTTAGTATCACTTCTACTTTTACGCACCATAAGAAGCTACCATGACATACAATGACTGTTCTAAAGTCTTTTAGGCCTAATAACTTCACTAGTTAAGCACACAGAATCAGTATATCTAGCACTTTCCAAGGTTGGATCAATTTTCTGTTAAACATAGTAAAGGAACTTCTTACGAAGTAGTAGACTTGAAAAATAATTTCATCTCCCTAAAAAAATTTTTAAGTTCTATCGCCCCGATCAAATTGAAGTTTTCAGGTAAACGGCTATCCTGAATATCCAATGGATCAGCTGGACCGACCACATACGAGTATGTGTCATTCTAACTAAGTATGAACGACTAATTTTCAGCGAAAGAATTAAAAACACATCATAAACCGCCCCGGTCACTTTCAGTCATCTAGTTAATGGCTATCCTTATATTCTACAAGTAGAAATGAGGACCAAACATATCCGAAGATATGTCCTTCAAACTGAGGCAACCGACATAATTCTAAGCGATAGTGATGTTTTTTTTAACAAAAACACAAAACACGGTTACTCGGGATTGATCATCCCATTTAGCTCAACAAGGTTTTGAAAACGATTTTTGTCAAACACTTTAGTAAACAAGTCAGCGAAATTATCTAATGTATCAACCTTTTCGAGCACAATCAGTTTCTTCTCAGCACAATCCCGTATAAAATGATGACGGATGTCAATATGTTTAGTTTTGCTATGCTTTACGGGATTGTTAGTTACTGAGATAGCAGCAGTGTTATCAATGCAAATAGGAGTATGAGTGAAATTCAGACCATAATCGCGCAATTGCTGTTGAATCCAAAGAACCTGGGAGCAGCAGTTTGATGCTGCCATGTATTCTGCTTCACAGGTTGAAATGGCGACTGAGGTCTGCTTCTTACACTGCCATGACACTAATCTGCCTCCAAGAAACTGACATCCACCTGTTGTTGACTTCCGATTCTGATTGCACCCTCCATAATCAGAATCCGTGTAGGCGACCAACTCCAAGTCTCCTCCTTTCGTGTACCACAACCCCAGCTTAGGTTTGCCTTTGAGATAGCGCAATATCCTCTCCGCACCCTTCAAATGAGATTCCTTTGGGTTTGCCTGAAAGCGTGCACAAAGACAAACTGCAAACATAATATCAGGTCTAGAAGCAGTTAAGTACATTAAAGAACCTATTATTGCCCGATATTGGGTTGGGTCCACGTCTGCATCACTGTCTGAATCAGCACCCAATTTATGGTTGACGCAGACTGGAGTATCAAATGGAGTGCTGTCCTCCATCTTGAAGCGTTTGAGAACATCATGGACATACTTAGTCTGATGAATGAACATCCCATCTTTCTTCTGATCAACCTGCAGTCCTAAAAAGAAAGTTAGTTCACCCATAGCACTCATTTCAAACCTCTTTTTCATGACGACCTCAAACTCCTGACACATGGCGACTTTTGATGCAGCAAAGATGATGTCGTCCACGTAGACTTGCACCAGAAGAAAGTCGCTCCCTTTTCTCTCTAAGAACAGTGTGCTATCAATCTTTCCCCTTTCAAACTCATTCTCAAGCAAGTAATCGGATAGTGTTGAGTACCAGGCACGAGGGGCCTGATGTAGCCCATACAGTGCTTTACTTAGCTTGTATACGTGATCAGGAAAGTCTGGGTCAGGAAAACCCGGAGGTTGCTCAACGTACACAACCTCATCGACTTTACCGTTAAGGAACGCACTCTTCACGTCTAACTGAAATACCTTCATCTCCTTGTGTGCAGCAAATGCCATAAACAATCGAATTGCTTCCAATCTCTCCACAGGAGCAAACACCTCATTGTAGTCAATCCCCTTTTGCTGATTAAAACCTTTTACAACCAGCCTCGCCTTGTTCCTGATAATAATCCCTTTCTCATCTCTCTTGCATTTAAAAACCCATTTGGTGCCAATCGCATGCACATTCTTCGGTTTTGCAACCAAGTTCCATACCTCCATCTTTTTGAACTGGGCTAACTCTTCTTGCATGGCTTCGACCCACGAGCTGTCCTTGAGAGCCATTTGATAGTTCTTTGGTTCAATCTGGCTGATGAAGCATGTGTACAAGCATTCGTTAATTATGCCCGTATCTTTAATGCTTGTGTAAACACAGGTGTGCTCATTCAAGCTTTGTCTTGTTTGTACACCGTCGGACAGATCACCTATCACATTCTCCAAAGGGTGATTTTTGTGAACTCTCGTAGTCGGAACCGAAACGACTTGCAGATTGTCTTCCAGGTTCGAAGGTAGCTCATCAATGGGTGATTGTTGTTGAGAGTGAAACGGATTGAAGAATTCCTCTTCTGTAGAGGCAGCAGGGGTATCGACAGTATTTGACGAGGAAGGCTGACATTCATCGTACATCGGTCTTTGCACAACATTGTCTTCCTCATCGTAAAGTATCTTCGTAGCTATTCTTTCATCAACTTCTGCACAATCCAAGTAAGGTATGTTAAAAGATTTAAAAAGCCTATCATAGTCGAAAACCCCAGCGGGTCCCGTGCTTGGTTTTGGTGATTTGTAACTTGTGATATCAGTGTTACACACCACCTCAACCTTGCTGGTCGATGTATTAAAGACTCGTCTGTTGGGAGTCCTAACAACATATCCGACTAAAATACCTTCGTCGGCTATTTCACCAAATTTAGAATTTGTCTTTAATATCGAACACGGGGACCCGAATGGTTCGAGACCACTCAAGTTGGGCTTTCTCTAGTAGGTCCCCGCGGGGCGTCGCCGATCGATACGAGATCCGCACGAGGTCTAGGAGTGCGGAATCCTCCTAGACTCGTTTATGGTGTAGAAGACGAAGAACACGATTACACACAAACAAACACACGAATGGGATAAACACATCTGCAGATCTTTTATATAATAACCGAAACACATTACATACTAAACATGAAAACAAATGACGGCCGACCCGAGGTGAGCTCTACCTCGGGCCGTCCCACACGACTCTCCCTCTCGGTTTCTCTCTAGACAATTAAACTGATCACAAAACACTCTTACTTTCTGGATTACCAAACCTAAATAAGACACACATATATATATATAAACTTCGCGGGCTTGGGCCTGTAGGCGAAGTTGTTATAACTTCGCCTATGGCGAAGTTGTTCTAACTTCGTACTTCGTTTCCGCTGATCAGAATTGCATAGCGACGGTCACAAAATGCACCAACAGACTCCCCTTTGACCGTTGCTCTCAATTCTAACAAACACAAAAGATCATCTGTTACAAAACATGCACCAACAGACTCCCTCTTAACTGATGATCTTCGGTTTGCTCTTCAACCAGCCGTGTCTGAAACTGTCTTGTAGCTTCACAAATCTACCAATCACCCAGCGTCTTCCATATCAGATCTCCCCTTCAGTGTAAGCTTCTCCGACTATATAGATTGAGGTCTTTGAAATGCATGCAACCCCGTGCCTAATTGATCATCTCAACCAATCACGTGAAGTCCTTCTGACTTCACCAATGTAACACCCCGACCAAAGGCGGATTATACATCGGGGCGCCACATATTGTTTCATTACTCGTGACACTATTGGGTGTCAAAATTTAATAAATACATTCATTCGCGCACGCGCAAAGTAGACATAAGATAACATAAATCATCATAAATCAATATATTATAAATCATAATATTCGAACAGCAAAAACTTGTCTTGATACATTTTAAATCTAGGTCCAAAATAAAGAAAACTTCCTATGTGTCCACAAGCTCCAAAACAGCTACTGCAAACCTGAACATGTGTTAAAATAAACGTCAAACACTTGCGTGTTGGTGAGAAATCAAGTTTAATACAATACATAGATAACAATAAATCTGCGCGCAACATGTGTATGTCTGGTTTTCAACAAGGGTGTAATCTGATCGGGATCAACTCTAAGATTCATAGACTGCCAGTGCTCACAATTGAGCTCACAAACAAGACAAACTGTGCATGTGCAAACAAAAGAGAAAATCATAAACGATAGTTCTCCCGTGTTCATCTAATGGTACCATGAGAACTGCGGAATAGACCGACAAGACGGTTAATGATCCACACATACAAATAAACAGCCAAGTCTACGTCCTCAACACATGGGATACTGCGCGACTAAAGTTCATAAACAGATTAAGACTCTAAGTTTGTATGAACACATGAACATCCCAAAACATTAAAAGCAAAAAGGGATTAGGTACGAGATTACTCACTTGATAAACGATGCGGTGTAAGATAAAGCAAGAACCAACTTTAAACAAGCACAAGTTAACCTATAAATAAGATTATTGTTTTAACGATCTGTTTTAAGTCTTGATATAAGTTAGCATAAGTAAATTTATATATATATATATATATATATATTACCGGAAAAGCAGGACAGAACAGGGAGGAAGACGGAGGCAGAGAGGGAGGCGGCAGAGAGAGCAAGGAGAACAGGAGAGATTAAGTGTTTTGTGTGTGATGTGTTAGGAAAAATAATACTATTATTTATAGAGAAACCCTAGGGAACACAATCCCTAGAAAAGGGGAAAAAGATCTCAAAAAGTAAAAGATTCCAAAAGCAAAAGATATCAAAAGATATGGCAGCTGCAGGGGGCAAGATAAAGCTGACAGGGAACAGTAAAAAGGCATGGGCAGTTCAGAAAAAGGTACTGGTCAAGCATGGAAAAAGCAGATCTCCAAAGATAATGTCAGTCACTTTTTCTGCCAATCAATGGGGTTGGTGCGCATGCTGCGCCGAAAGTAACTTTTCAGACATAAAGCAGATTAGGTCAACAGCACAAAAGATAAGACAACACAAAAGTAAACGGCTAGATTAAACAGAAGAAAACTCAAAGGGTTCAGCGCGAGAAAGCTCGAGCGCGAAGGCAGACACAGAAGGTCAAGAGAGCGCGAGCGCGAAGGCAGACAGAACCAACCTTAACGCGTCGCGGAAAGAAATACATTTCTAAGCGCGCCGCGGGAAGAATCACATTTCATAGCGCGCCGCGGGAGGAACTAAAATTCTTAGCGCGCCGCGGGAAGAACTATAATTCTTCGCGCGTCGAGGGATGAACTACGATTCTTAGCGCGCTGCGAGAAGAACTACAAATCCTTAGCGCGTCGCGGGATGAACTACCGTTCTTAGCGCGCTGCGAGAAGAATTACAATTCTTAGCGCGCTGCGAGAAGAGTTCGTCTCGCGTATCGCTGTAACAGGTGGTCTTCACGCAGGATTCCTTGTAAGGGGTCTGGCGCGTGGAGCTGCGCAGACAACCTTAGGCGGGAAGGAACAAAGGACAAGCAAAGAGTTAGAAGAAAAAGAGGGAAACAAGGCGTAAGGGCGGGACGGCGACAAGAGGGAAAAGAAGGCGGAAAGAGAGAAGGAGAGGGACGGGACGGCGGAAAGAAAGAGAGAGAAAGAGGCGGGAAGGAAAATATTATTATTAAAAATAAAGTATAAGTATAAATAAATACTAAATCATAAAAGAAAGAGATCGGGTCAGAGAAACGGGTACCTGGGTCGGGTCGGATCGGGGCAGATGTCACAGTCTCCCCTACTTTAAGAAATTTCGTCCTGAAATTTATCTCGAAGTAGGTTGCGCAGAGAACAGGTGCGGGTACTTGATCTTCATTTGATCTTCCCTTTCCCATGTAAACTCGGCTCCGCGCTTGGACTCCCAACGAACTTTCACGATAGGGATACGACTGCGCTTGGTTTGCTTTACCTCGCGATCCATAATCTCAACAGGCTTCTCAACGAAATGCATAGTTTCATCAACTTGAACTTCATCAAGTGGGATGTGAAGGTTCTCGTCAGCTAAACACTTCTTGAGATTGGATACATGGAACGTTGGATGCACATTACTGAGCGCGGGCGGCAGGTCAAGTCTGTAGGCAACTTTTCCCACACGCGCGAGAATCTTGAATGGACCAACATAACGAGGAGCAAGCTTACCTTTCTTCCCAAAGCGGACAACACCCTTCCAGGGCGACACTTTGAGGAGAACAAGATCACCAACTTGAAATTCGAGAGGCTTCCGCCTACGATCTGCGTAACTCTTCTGTCGGCTTCTGGCAGTCAGCAGATGATCACGGATCTTGGCGATTTTATCGGTTGTCTCTTGAACAAGTTCGGGTCCTGTGATTTGAGTTTCACCCACGTCGCTCCAACAGATCGGGGAGCGGCACTTACGACCGTAAAGTGCTTCAAATGGGGCCATACCGATACTGGAATGATAGCTGTTATTATAAGAGAACTCAATCAAAGGCAGGTGTGAATCCCAATTACCTCCAAAATCAAGAACACAAGATCGGAGCATATCCTCAAGAGTTTGAATAGTTCGCTCAGACTGACCGTCAGTCTGGGGATGATATGCCGTACTTATGTCCAAGCGAGTTCCTAGCGCAGATTGGAGAGATTTCCAAAAGCGGGATATAAAACGGCCATCGCGATCGGATATGATGCTCAAAGGAGTACCATGGCGGCAGACAATTTCCTTGACATAAAGCTGCGCGAGTTGCTCAACACGGTAGTTTTCACGAATGGGCAGAGAGTGAGCAGACTTAGTCAAACGATCCACTACTACCCAAATGCTATCATGTTTGCTTGCTGTCAAAGGTAACTTGGTAATAAAGTCCATCGCTACACATTCCCATTTCCACGTAGGAATTTCTGGTTGTTCGAGCAAACCAGATGGGCGTTGGTGTTCAGCTTTCACTTTAGAACAAGTCAGACATTTAGCTACGAACACAGCAATATCCTTTTTCATACCGGGCCACCAATAAGTAATGCGCAAATCCTTGTACATCTTATCAGCGCCAGGATGAATAGAATACCGAGATTTGTGCGCCTCACTCAGGATATCAGCGCGAAGATTCTCATCAAAGGGAATCCAGATGCGATTGAGATAGCAGAGAATTCCACTCAGATTAGGGACAAAATGCGCTTCCGCGCCACACGCTAACTCGGCGCGAAGATTACCATTACTGATGGATGCGCGCTGCGCGTCACGAATGCGCGATTCAAGGTTGCTTTGGATCGGCGCGAAGTGAAGCTGCGTGCGCGGCAAAATACAGTTAAGCTGGCAGGGTTTTCGGCTGAGCGCATCGGCTACCACGTTAGCCTTACCAGGATGATACCGGATCTCACAATCGTAATCGCTGATGAGTTCGTTCCATCGGCGTTGTCTCATGTTGAGTTCCTTTTGATCAAAGATATGCTGAAGGCTTTTATGGTCAGTGTAAAGGATGCACTTAGTACCATAAAGGTAGTGTCTCCAGATCTTCAAGGCAAATACCACTGCACCAAGTTCGAGATCGTGAGTTGTATAATTCTTTTCATGAACCTTGAGTTGCCTTGATGCGTAAGCGATAACCTTGCCTCGTTGCATAAGAACACAACCGAGACCTTGGTTGGATGCATCGCAATACACGACAAAATCATCATTACCCTCAGGTAGCGCAAGAACAGGAGCTTCACACAACAAACGCTTGAGCGATAGAAAGGCTTCTTCTTGCTTCGAGCCCCAAATATACGGTTTACCTTTGTGCGTTAGAGCTGTTAAAGGCAAAGCGATCTTCGAGAAGTTCGAAATGAAGCGCCGGTAATAACCAGCTAAGCCTAGAAAGGAACGGATCTCAGAAGGAGAGGATGGCGTAATCCAGTTCTTGATTGCTTCAATTTTGGATGGGTCGACATGAATACCCATCTTGTTCACAACATGGCCAAGAAACTGTACTTCATCAGACCAGAATTCACACTTGGAAAGCTTAGCATAGAGCTGCTCGGTTCGAAGCTTTTGCAACACCAACCGAAGATGTTGCTCATGCTCGGCTTTGGTCTTAGAATACACCAGCACAAAAGATAAGACAACACAAAAGTAAACGGCTAGATTAAACAGAAGAAAACTCAAAGGGTTCAGCGCGAGAAAGCTCGAGCGCGAAGGCAGACACAGAAGGTCAAGAGAGCGCGAGCGCGAAGGCAGACAGAACCAACCTTAACGCGTCGCGGAAAGAAATACATTTCTAAGCGCGCCGCGGGAAGAATCACATTTCTTAGCGCGCCGCGGGAGGAACTAAAATTCCTAGCGCGCCGCGGGAAGAACTATAATTCTTCGCGCGTCGAGGGATGAACTACGATTCTTAGCGCGCTGCGAGAAGAACTACAAATCCTTAGCGCGTCGCGGGATGAACTACCGTTCTTAGCGCGCTGCGAGAAGAATTACAATTCTTAGCGCGCTGCGAGAAGAGTTCGTCTCGCGTATCGCTGTAACAGGTGGTCTTCACGCAGGATTCCTTGTAAGGGGTCTGGCGCGTGGAGCTGCGCAGACAACCTTAGGCGGGAAGGAACAAAGGACAAGCAAAGAGTTAGAAGAAAAAGAGGGAAACAAGGCGTAAGGGCGGGACGGCGACAAGAGGGAAAAGAAGGCGGAAAGAGAGAAGGAGAGGGACGGGACGGCGGAAAGAAAGAGAGAGAAAGAGGCGGGAAGGAAAATATTATTATTAAAAATAAAGTATAAGTATAAATAAATACTAAATCATAAAAGAAAGAGATCGGGTCAGAGAAACGGGTACCTGGGTCGGGTCGGATCGGGGCAGATGTCACAGTCATGGTGTTGGTTCATGATGTCAGTAGTTCAGTATATAGTGTCTGTAATCGAGTTAGTTGGATTTGTATTTTGTATTAAGCGAAGTTAGCTCACAAGTTCGCTGATATAGGCGAACTTGTAGAGTAAGCGAAGTTAGTGACAACTTCGCCTGAACATGCCAGGCGAAGTTGTCGTGTTTATAAGGTGCTAGGTTACGGCTTACTTAGAAAAGGAGAGAGTAATCAATTATTGTACGAGTTTACGAGTTTGTGTAATCAGTGATTGATATCACGTGTTTCCAGTTGCAATACAACGAGTCTTTGGTTATTGTAACGTGTGTTTGATCGTGTTAACGTGTATCATCTTCTACGCTCGTAACGTCTTACGTAGGGATTCCGCACCTACGTAGAACGAGATATTCCGTGTAGATCCGGATGGGAACCTACAATTGGTATCAGAGCCTTAGGCTCTTATGCTATGGTTCGAGATCTGCGTTTTGGTGTTTCTGGCACGTTTCTGATGCGTTTTTGGTCCGAACAGCTGCCGCAGGCGAAGTTATGGGGTTCAGGAGAAGTTGTCGCTTAAATTTTAGGGTTTAGGCGAAGTTATGGCCATGCGAAGTTATGGCCAGGCGAAGTTGACTTTAGGCGAAGTTAAAAAAAAAAAAATTTTAAAAAAAAATTTGTTTGGAGTTTTCGTCTGTATGGCCAGGTGTACACGATTACTGTGAGACCGAAGACGTTGTTCCGTCAACGAGTGAAACTTGTTATCTCTTGGTCTTACATGTGAACAAATACGTGTCAACTCTGGATTTGGAGTTGAGGTTGTGAATGGGATATTGATTGAAACTGGATATTGACACATATTTGGGTGTTTGTGGGCAATGAAATAGTTGTTGTTCGAGGTTGACCAACTGAAGAAAGTCAAATTGAACTGAAGGTTTTCTTCATTACTGGATTGCGGTCAGAGCATATTATTTATGTTATTTTCAAGGCGTTCGAGAATTGGATCCTGAAACGTGATGCTTATTTATTAAAGTGAAAATTCTGGAACAAGTTGGATTAATCGGGAATTAAAGTGTTTATGTTCTTGATCGTTATCCCTGGTGATTGAAGATGCTTCGGATTAATTAATGGTCATGTGTGTTAGATTCTGTCAAGGTGGTTTTGTGATGAAATTGATCACTTGATGTTGAGTAGTTGAAGATTAAACCTTATCGTATGCCGACGTGTTGGTGAAGTTGTGGAGGGAGCCCAACTTCACGTGTTGGTTGTGACATCTGCCCCGATCCGACCCGACCCAGGTACCCGTTTCTCTGACCCGATCTCTTTCTTTTATGATTTAGTATTTATTTATACTTATACTTTATTTTTAATAATAATATTTTCCTTCCCGCCTCTTTCTCTCTCTTTCTTTCCGCCGTCCCGTCCCTCTCCTTCTCTCTTTCCGCCTTCTTTTCCCTCTTGTCGCCGTCCCGCCCTTACGCCTTGTTTCCCTCTTTTTCTTCTAACTCTTTGCTTGTCCTTTGTTCCTTCCCGCCTAAGGTTGTCTGCGCAGCTCCACGCGCCAGACCCCTTACAAGGAATCCTGCGTGAAGACCACCTGTTACAGCGATACGCGAGACGAACTCTTCTCGCAGCGCGCTAAGAATTGTAATTCTTCTCGCAGCGCGCTAAGAACGGTAGTTCATCCCGCGACGCGCTAAGGATTTGTAGTTCTTCTCGCAGCGCGCTAAGAATCGTAGTTCATCCCTCGACGCGCGAAGAATTATAGTTCTTCCCGCGGCGCGCTAGGAATTTTAGTTCCTCCCGCGGCGCGCTAAGAAATGTGATTCTTCCCGCGGCGCGCTTAGAAATGTATTTCTTTCCGCGACGCGTTAAGGTTGGTTCTGTCTGCCTTCGTGCTCGCGCTCTCTTGACCTTCTGTGTCTGCCTTCGCGCTCGAGCTTTCTCGCGCTGAACCCTTTGAGTTTTCTTCTGTTTAATCTAGCCGTTTACTTTTGTGTTGTCTTATCTTTTGTGCTGTTGACCTAATCTGCTTTATGTCTGAAAAGTTACTTTCGGCGCAGCATGCGCACCAACCCCATTGGTTGGCAGAAAAAGTGACTGACATTATCTTTGGAGATCTGCTTTTTCCATGCTTGACCAGTACCTTTTTCTGAACTGCCCATGCCTTTTTACTGTTCCCTGTCAGCTTTATCTTGCCCCCTGCAGCTGCCATATCTTTTGATATCTTTTGCTTTTGGAATCTTTTACTTTTTGAGATCTTTTTCCCCTTTTCTAGGGATTGTGTTCCCTAGGGTTTCTCTATAAATAATAGTATTATTTTTCCTAACACATCACACACAAAACACTTAATCTCTCCTGTTCTCCTTGCTCTCTCTGCCGCCTCCCTCTCTGCCTCCGTCTTCCTCCCTGTTCTGTCCTGCTTTTCCGGTAATATATATATATATATATATATATGATAATTTACTTATGCTAACTTATATCAAGACTTAAAACAGATCGTTAAAACAATAATCTTATTTATAGGTTAACTTGTGCTTGTTTAAAGTTGGTTCTTGCTTTATCTTACACCGCATCGTTTATCAAGTGAGTAATCTCGTACCTAATCCCTTTTTGCTTTTAATGTTTTGGGATGTTCATGTGTTCATACAAACTTAGAGTCTTAATCTGTTTATGAACTTTAGTCGCGCAGTATCCCATGTGTTGAGGACGTAGACTTGGCTGTTTATTTGTATGTGTGGATCATTAACCGTCTTGTCGGTCTATTCCGCAGTTCTCATGGTACCATTAGATGAACACGGGAGAACTATCGTTTATGATTTTCTCTTTTGTTTGCACATGCACAGTTTGTCTTGTTTGTGAGCTCAATTGTGAGCACTGGCAGTCTATGAATCTTAGAGTTGATCCCGATCAGATTACACCCTTGTTGAAAACCAGACATACACATGTTGCGCGCAGATTTATTGTTATCTATGTATTGTATTAAACTTGATTTCTCACCAACACGCAAGTGTTTGACGTTTATTTTAACACATGTTCAGGTTTGCAGTAGCTGTTTTGGAGCTTGTGGACACATAGGAAGTTTTCTTTATTTTGGACCTAGATTTAAAATGTATCAAGACAAGTTTTTGCTGTTCGAATATTATGATTTATAATATATTGATTTATGATGATTTATGTTATCTTATGTCTACTTTGCGCGTGCGCGAATGAATGTATTTATTAAATTTTGACACCCAATAGTGTCACGAGTAATGAAACAATATGTGGCGCCCCGATGTATAATCCGCCTTTGGTCGGGGTGTTACAATGACGTCATTCTTGGCTTCATATATTCCATTTATTTGTCCCGCAATTAGCATAGAATCCATCCGTGCTTCTAAATGTTTCACCCAAAGCTTTTTCGATATCCGCAGTCCTGCCAGGAAAGCTTCATATTCCGCCTCATTGTTGGTACTTTTAAAATCCAACTTGATGGCATATGTAAATTCGTGCCCCTCGGGATTGACTAGCCTTAAGCCCGCGCCACACCCTTCACTGCTTGATGCTCCATCCGTGAACAATGACCAAACTTGTCCTTGTTCCGGAGGTGCTTGGGGTTGTTGTTCCATCAAGCATTCTTGTTCTTTGTGCCGCGGGACTTCGGTGACGAAGTCTGCTAGCACTTGCCCTTTGATTGTCGGCCTTGGTTTATACTCGATTGAGTGCTCACCCAATTCGATGGCTCATTTTGCCAGTCGATCGGACAATTCAGGCTTACTCAACACGTTCTTGAGTTTGTATCCGGTTAACACGTTGATGGGGTGACCTTGAAAATATCTGCGGAGTCGACGGGCTGCGTATACCAATGCCAAAACCAACTTTTCCAACATTGAGTATCTTGTTTCTGGGTCTGGCAATGTTCTACTGACATAGTAGATTGGAGTTTGAACGTTCTTCCTATCCGTCAGTAAAACAGCCCCCACGGCAATGTCGGACGCCGACAAATAAAGTGTCAGTGGTTCACCCGCATGGGGAGCAGTCAACGCGGGTAATTCCATTAAACACGTCTTGACCTCTTGGAATGCTTGCTCTGCTTCCGGGGTCCATCTGAATTGTGAATTTTTGAGGCAATTTCTTAATGTTGAAATGAACGGACAAGACTTGGCAGCGTGGTTTGCCAAAAACCTGTTTAATGCCACCAACCTTCCGTTAAGTGTTTGGACTTTTTTGAGGGATGCGGGAGAAGGCATTTGGCCTACCGCTAGGATTTTGTCTGGGTTAGCCTTGAAACCTGTACCCGTCACAATTACACCGAGGAACTTTCCTTCTTCCATCCCGAAGGAGCACTTTGCTGGATTTAGCTTCATATTGATGCGTCTCAAAGTTTCAAAAGTTTCCTCAATGTCCCTCAGCATTTGATCTTCTTCTGTGCTTTTGATCACCAAATCGTCCATATAAACTTCGAGATTTCGGCTTATTTGGCCTTTGAATGCCTGGTCCATTAGTCGCTGATACGTGGCACTCGCATTTTTCAATCCAAAAGGCATCATTCTGTAACAGAATGTGCCTTGATCAGTGTGAAACGCTGTCTTATCTTCATCACCAACTGCCATATGAATCTGGTGATAACCTTTGTAAGCGTCGAGGAAGCACTTGAATCTAAATGCAGCCACAACGTCTACCTTTAAGTCAATCTCCGGAAGTAGGTAACAATCTTTTGGACATGCTTTGTTTAGATCTTTATAATCTATGCACATTCTCCACGTTCCGTTGCTTTTTGGGACGATTACTGGGTTAGCCACCCATGTTTGATACTTAATTTCCCGGATAATGCCGGCGTGAAGAAGATCTTGCACTTGCTCATTCTTGGCTTTTGTTTGTTCTGTGCCCATTTTTCGTTTCTTTTGCACAATTGGGGTGATCAATGGATTCACCTTCAACTTGTGCTCCATAATATTCCGTGGGACACCTGTCATGTCCGCAGGCTGCCACGCGAAAATATCGATGTTCCTTGTCAACAATTGTTTTAAGAAAGTTCGGATGATTTCAGAAATGGTTGGACCAATTACTACAGTTTGATCGGGAAATTTTTTGTTAAGGATCCATTTCTCTGGTTTTGTTTCGAAACCTTACTCGGTCTAGAACTTTCGGTTGTGAAGCAATGTCGATTAACATGAATTATTGCTACCCCAGTGCAGGTCGGAACTCCTACAGCTCCGTGAGCTGTGGACGGATGGGCATTGAAGTCACCAATTGCCTCTCTTCCGAGGATAATATCATGTTTAGAGGTTGCCGGTAAAACTAAGAATTCGACCTCCTCCGTTCTTGAGTGAATCCCGTCGCTAAGTGTGACTGGGAATGTAATGACACCCCGTGGGTGCATAATTTCCCCACCAAACCCAGAAACGGGTGCATGAATGGGTCGCAATCGTTCTTTATCATCTTCTTCTAGCTGTTCGAAGCATTGTTCATACATAATGTCGGACGTATTGCCAGTATCGAAGAACACTTATTGTGACCGATAATGTCCAAATAAGGCAGTAATTATCAGGGGGCTCTTATTGCACGGTCCGCCTTTGACACGCGGAAAAATGACGGGCTCGTTTTTCCATTCTGCGTCCTCAAATTCTTTCCTCTTACCGCTGACCTGCTTTCCCCCGTGGATCATATGAACGTTTAGATATTTTATTTTCCTTTTGGCCGGGCCCTGGTTATCCTTTGCAGGAGGTTTACCGGCCCCTGGTCGTACATTCTTGACCAAATGGTCTAACTTCCCGTTTTTTACCGCTACCTCTATTTCGTTTCTTAAAGCTACACACTCGTTTGTGTTGTGTCCTATGTCATCATGGTACGTACAATATTTTTTACTGTCAAGGAATGATTTCCTTGGTAGTGGTTGAGGCTTGCGGAAAGTCAGATTCTCGGTTGTGAGGATTTCTGATGGAGATTTTGACAACTGAGTCCAACTGTTATTGGAAGGACGTGCGGGAAAGTTACGCTTGTTCTTGTTGCTAATTAATGATCTCGCATCAAATTGCTTTGGTGCTTCTGTACTTGGTTGCAATCTTGACCAAATTGGCCCCTTGGCTTGTCGATTTGGTCTTGGAGTTTGGAATTCGATTTTTGACACTTGTTTCTGACTGCCGGATCCTAAGGTTTTCTCGGTCCTCGCAAATAACTTAGCTGACGTCATGATTTCGTCCCAAGATTTGGGCATTCCGTCTCTTCCCGTTAAAGTACGAATCAAGGCGTCACTATTTACGTTCTTACGGAGTGCTCCTCTCAGCATGTCCTCACTGACCCCTCCAATATTGAGGCTCTCATTATTGAAACGGGTAATGAAATCCTCAATGGATTCATTATTTCTCCTTACTACATCAAGTATCTCAGATGGGTCGCGAGTGTGCTTCTTTTGCTGACTAAAGTGTTGGGAAAACTTTGCTACAAAGTCTTTCCAACTCTTAATGTGTCCGCAAGGCAATTTTTCAAACCATTCTCGTGCAGCTCCAGTAAATGTCAATGCGAACATATGACACCAGTATGGAATAGTCCAACCACTGACTCCTCCAACTGCTTCGAACCTCAGCAAGTGATCACTGGGGTCCGTCATCCCGTTATATGTCCCAACGGATGTTGGTATTTTTGCTTTTATCGGGAACGGAGCTGTCGCAATGGCCGGAATAAACTTTGATTTTTCTGCGAATGATTCCGGACGACATGGTTTGGAGAAATCGTGTTCCGCGTTGCTGTAGTATTCTGCATGGCGAACAGCCGGTCGCGGGTAACTAGCCTCTACGGATGGAAGAAAACGGCTATCCCCGCTGTAGTAACTACCTCCCGGGTGATATGTTGAGTCGTGTCCGTCTAGTTCTTCTTCGTAGGACGGTACTCGCATATTTATGCGGGGACGAGGACGTAACCTTGGAATTTCTCTCTGGTTTTGTTCGTCTAGGTGACTGTACTGGATATGACTTCCCCTTATTGGAGGAGAATAGATCTCCTAGGAGGATCGTCATAACTCATGGCACGGGCGTGAAAACGTTCATTCTGTACCCTTCGTCCATATTCAGCGACTAGACTTTCTTGTTGAATACGAAACCACTCATCTGGAGACAAGATTCCCTCATATCTATGGCTTGTTGTATAAGTTTTCACCGGAACTGAGTCACCTGAATTTTCTTCGAGGTCCAATTCTGAATGAGTCCGGCGATTATCTCTCATAATTCGCCCAAGATCTCCCAAATTGGAACCTCTCTGAGCTGTGACCCCTCCTTGGTCATTAGGAGTGGGACCAGCTGGTGTTACTACATTTCTCGTGCCCACTGGCGCTGCGTCTGCCAGTGGGGTAAAATGCCTTCGAGTTGATGAACCACCCAAAGTAAAACCTCCGGGTGTTACAACATCATCCTGCTCATCAGGAGTAGGATTCTGAGCGAACAATGATGTTACTCTTTCACGTGTTTCTAGATTAGTAACACATGGATTTTGCTCTGAGGTCCCTGTCGGCCCTTTAGGAATTTGATTCATATCGTAACTTCGAAAACAAAAATTGTTGTTCTAACAAAAAAACACGGATGGCGCCAAAGAAGAAGCACGGATCCACTCCCCATTAATAGGTCCTGGATCCAATTAGTCAACAGAGTAGGATACGGTTAACTGCCAACACGATATGAACCCAATTGCCTAAAGTCCAATGACGAACACCTGCAAAACAGACACCGTGAGCTCGTTACGGGAAGGACAAGAGGGGGAGTTTTCCCGTAACCACCCTCCGGCGTGAGAATAAGTACTGTTCTGTAGAAGATAAACACTTAAGTAAATTGAGAGAGTACAGTGGGAGTGAATGAATACCTCATGGTGATTGAGAGAGTATTTATAGCCGAAGGGTGTGGGAAGATGATTGTGCCAGCTGTCCCTTAAGAAGATGCCTTCATAACCGTCTGGACGCGTGTTCTTCTGTGATAGGTTTAGTTTATACGTTGCATGTGCATGTATAATAACCTAGACACGTGTCTCCTTGTCATTGGTTAATAGGAGAATATTGGCCATGTGCATGGTTATAACGACTCTGCCACGTGTTACTGGCTGATTGGCCGACGTATCATGTATTGCCCAAGAAAACATCCTGGTTATTCTTCTAGAAGGCAATTAGTTACTGACAGTTGTCCCGGGGTATTACCTCGAGGTTATTTATGCGGAAGAGTATTCCTTTCTGCGGATGACCTTTGAGGGTACCCGGATGCTTCCGTATGTGCTATGAGGGTGTTTCTTCCTTAAGTGATTTATTTGGATGGTTTGTATGTCCCGCGGATGCCTTATGAGGGACTTCTAGTTAACCCGCGGGTGTTACTTAAGGGTATTTGGTCTTTTTGGTATCCTACCTCTATAAAATATAAACTGCTTATAAAAAGGGGAACGAATTACCACACGCCGCGTAGAACATTGTCAGCTTACAACTCTTCACCCTTTGTTCATTAGAAAATGATTCTATTAGAACCACATGTGTTTCATATTTACATATTATCATGAATGTTTTGAAAGTATAAAAATAGCACACTAAACTATAGAGAAAGTAGATAACTTAAAAGATAGGAAAATATAGTTAAGACATAACTTTTAAGTCACGATCCATGTTTGTGCATAAGTAGATTACAAGGCCCAATAGTACACTAACATAAAATACGTGTTAAACGTGAGGATGTACCGATTACCTAAATTAGCATATTTAATCGACAAAACTTCAATGAAATAACTAACTGGTCCACTAGTAACACGTGCTTTTTTTTAATAGAAAATAAGAAAATTGTTATTCGGTTTTGGTTAAAAAAAGCAGCGTACCAACCATCAGACCAGCTACAAATTTTATATATTATTTGAGTTTTATTTTCTATGTATTACACCCTTACTGATTCCCCCCCCCCCCCCCCCCCCCCCGGCAAGAAGATTGGGTTGTACGGTGGCACATTTTGCACATAGCCCAAGCCGGCCCTGCACAAACTCAAAACAGATAATATGTATTGTACAAAATAGATGATAGATGTTTCATTATTTTATTTGTAATAATTATAATTATTGTTGTTGTGAAATATATTTGCTATATGTAATAATAAAAATGTTATATAAATAAAAGTGTGTTTAGCCGAGCTCAGTGTGTGAATCTCAGGCTCAAGTTCGTTTAAACCTTCAATTCAACTTTTTAACAAGACCGAAATAACAAAGCATTTCATTTCATTTCATTTTAGTTCAAGAGTACTTTTTGTGTTTATTAAAAAATAGGTTTTTATGGAGGGAGGGATGCTCGTACACTATGTCATTTACATTATAAACTATCTTAAAAGTCAAAACCACTTAAACAAAAAGCAACACGGCTCTCATATACCCTAAAACTTTTTTTTTAAATAATAATTTATAAAAGATGATTGATGATTGGGTATGATAGATTGAGAGACCACAAAAACTAGAATTTCCAACTCCAACACCTACCGTTCATCGAGTACCAGACCCTATTATGGGTACAAGGTATCCCAATTTGTGATTAGACAAGTGGAGGTGTTCTCTGATCAAGATACCGTATCCGCTGGCGCCTCATCCTCCATTATATGTATGTTAGATAAACTCACAATGCGAATTTCATTTTGCACAAGTAACTACTCTTGTGAGGATTTTTGAAATATTGAGTTTTTTAAATCATAGATTATTTGGTTGGATCATGAAATATTGAAATGAAATTAGTTGGATGCGCATTTTAAATTAATTATATTAAACACACACTTTATGTGACGCTGATAATAGTGTACAAATGAGTGAACATATGAGCATGTGACAACGATGACACTTTTGAAGTGTTACACAAGTACACTACGTATCTTTCTTATATGTACAACAATAGATTTGATAGTTGTTCAAATGAGTGGTGAATAGAAATCCGAATAATCTTAGACAAAGAAATTGATATAATTGAATAATTGAGGAAATAAATTAATATAACTGAACCAACTGAATAATCGGTGAGAAGTTGCTATCAGCGAACTAACTAAACAATTGGTGCAATTATGGTCTTCTTGTGATCCGATGATTCGGTTATATACAAGGTTATGTGATTATGTGTAAGGGGCTCGTGCTCGGTGCCACATCACCCACCCAAGGCTTGAAGCTCACCCGGGGGTGTGACTAAAGAGCGTGGAGCGGGGTAAAGGAGTTGTTGGCTTTGTCTTCCAAGGCAAAGAGCCGTTACTCCCGTTAGGTTCAGTTCAAGAGAAAAAGAAAATTATAATTTAAAAAATTCTCTAGATAATCTCATTATTCATTCAATCTTCACAATGTACATACATTCCTCGTCCAACCTAAAATCATGAATCCTTAAGGTTTGAAAGTTTAACGTTTATCCATAACACAATTTATAACAACCAACGTAGTGGTACAAGTGACTGCGATGTTTATCTTAGATGCATGTCAAATATATTGGTCTAATACGTATATGGAACATCACGTTTGATTTTGGTTTCAAAACTGTTTAATTAAAAAAATGATAGTTGGTGTTTTGATCATTATACAGACCGTCTAAAAGTTACAAGATTACTATACCATTCATCTGAATACTTAAAATAACCTGATTGTGAAGCAAGTTTTTTACAGACAGTCTAAATGTTTATACAGTCCATCTAATCTCTCAGACAAACAAAGTTTTATTAGTCGTGTCAGTTTTCTTGTCAAATAAACATGCTAGACTTTTTCACGTCTTGTAGCAATCACCACAATTTTAATTTTTCTCACCTATTTATTTATAAAAGTTTAATTCGCAATATATATGATAAGATTATAAAAGTCATTGAAATACTATTAAAAACCTTTAATGAACAAACATAAACAAACAACACATTAACAACATAAATGGACGTAAACGAACAAATTATTGAATGTTCACGAACACAATTGAACAAACATAACCTTTTTTCGTGTTCGTTCATGTAGTTAAATGTAAAAAAATATCCTGTTCATTTATTATACAAATGAACGTAAATGAACTTCCCGCCAAATGTTCAGTTCTTTTACATCATTTGATTTGTTATGCATGTCTGATATGATGAACAAGACTTCTATGCATCATATGATGAAGTTTGTGACAGCTTTGATGCCATGGGTTTGCAAGAAAACCTTCTCAAAGGCATTTATGCATGTGGTCGTTCTACTTCTACTGTTAATTTTGATGATATTAGTTACCATTTCAACATGTTACATTTGCAAATTTCATAGTAAATAAAACTAAATTAGGTACTTATAAAACTGCCTATTGACAAAGAAAACATTATCTACAGCGATGATTGGCATTAAGAACATTATATTCTTATTTAGGGTTGTAAGCAAACCAAACCGAACTGAACAAGGTCTTTTAAATACATGTTTGTCTGTTAAGCTTTTATTGGACAAGTGAACGATTCACGAACATCTAACATAATTTATTGTTCGTGTTCATTCATTACAAAATTAAACTTGTTCGTGAACAGATCACGAACACAAATGAATACAAACGATGTTGTGGTCAATTTGGCTAACCGAGAATGGCAATGACAGTGGTTCGGCCCGACTACCAAGTTTATGTTGGTTTTTTTTAAACATTCATACTCTAATATGTTCAAAACTACTATCGAGCCGGGGGTCTCACCGGAAGCAGCCTCTCTATCCCTATGGGATAGAGGTAAGGCTGTCTACATCTTACCCTCCCAGACCCTACCATAGCATTGCTATTGGTGGAATATACTGAGTACGATGATGATGATACTCTAATATGTTCATTTTGCATATAACTTAATCACATAATGCACATATATATTTTTGTTTTATAGTTATTACTTAAATCTATAACATTAGAAAGAAAAGTCACTAAAAAGCCTTTAAAGAACAAACATCATCAAACAAACATAAACGGACGTAAAAGAACACATTATCGAACGTTTATGAACACAATTAAATGAGCATGGCCTATATTCGTGTTTGTTAATTTATTTAATCGAACGAACATAAACAAACTTCCCGTCAAACGTTTGGTTCGTTTAGTCCTATTTATATATTTATAAAAGTGGGAGAGACATGCTTCAACATGTAGTTCTTATTGCTTCATTTGTTGTACATCTTTACTGACTTTTCTTTTGGCACACATGTCTTTACCATAGTCTTTACTATACCACGTGTCCTTCTCACTATGTGAAACAACCAGCTACCTTCTCACCACAGTTTGTCCAGCATATTGTTGTTTTTATCAAACCTAATGAACATCTAAAGGTAATTTCAAGTTGGTTTATTTTCTTCAGCCTTTTTTTTGGTTGGTACAAATGCATGTTGTTGTCGTCTTTTGTTATTGTTTGTGAGTTGTTGTATGTTATTTTTTGTTTTTTTCTTTGGTGCACACCAACTGTATGATCAATTGTCTGTGTTCGTTCTACATGTTCATTGCTTATTTGTTGCATGTTAGGTGTTATGTGAATTGTTTGTGTTATACAGGGATGAGGATTATTCGGGCTGGGTCGACTATAAACAGTGTATTCTGATTCGGGTCGGTTTTGGTATTTGTTTTTGTTTTTCTTCGCTGCACACCAACTGTATGATCAAATGTCTGTTTTCATTTTACATGTTCATTGCTTATTTGTTGCATGTTAGGTGTTATGTGGATTGTTTGTGTTATATAGGGGCGACGATTATTCGGATTCGGGTCGGCTTTAAACAATCTATTCTGGTTTGGGTCTGTTTTGGACAGCCCTGAACACACAATGTATTTCCTAAAAATACATGTTCAACGCCTATTTGTTGCCTATCAGGTGTTCACTTAATTGTTATTGTTGTATTAGGATGACAACAAGTCGAGTTTATGTCGGATTTAGACAATCCAAAGGTTTTATTGACCCTCAACAACATAAATTTAAAAAAAAAATTAAACCACAAACGACAACCACACCTTGAATTACTGACCCCTTTAGAATTCTTCAACTCATGTGACAATGCAGCATCAACTATACTTACTCTCAACGATAAGAACAAAAAAAAATGGGCTTGCGCATCCATTGTTGTAAAATGTGTCGTGGGTGTTGTACTTTGCTTTTCATTATTTTACTTTGCCATCACTCTCTGACAAATTTTAGATTTTAGGTTAGATTTTAGTGGTCTTTTTCTTTTCATGCTACATGTCATTTTTTTTTTCACACTCCTTGAATGATTTGTCTCTGCTGTGGATTTAATTTTTCATAGTTTTGACGATTCCTTGGTAGGTTATTTGATATTGTGTTTTTCTATTGCAGTTGATGGCTTACGGAATTTGTGCTGTGATTTGAGCTGGTCGTTGGTGGGCGTCTTTATTTTCTCTGATACTTGCCTTTTCTTTTCTCGCATTATGATTCGACGATCATTATGTTTATTTGTTGTGTTGCACTGCAGTTGTTCTTTGTATTTGCCGATGGGTAAACATTACTTAAAACGGTAAAGTTAGGTAGATACATACGACTCCCGGTGTTAATTGGGTCAATCTGTTTGGGTTTCTGGTAAATTGGGTTGGGTCAGTCGAGTTTTAAGAAACTAAAATTGACACGCAACCCGACCCTAGGTTTGGGTTTGTCGGGTTCGGGTTTGTCGAATTCGGGGGTTTTGGGTTAGTCGATTGAGTGATTTAGAAGGGTGTGAATTTTTTATTTTAGAAAATTTATTTAAGCAAGATTTTATTTTGGCCTTAAATAAACTTACTAAATTATTTAATAAAATTCATACACGTACTTTTGGTATATGTTAATTTCACTACAAATTCAGACCGCATTTCTAAAATTCGGTTTGAAAAATTAATCACCTGCTTACCTTTGATTATGAATTCTTATTCAATTTTTCTTTACATGTTCCTTTTGTTTAATTTTTACAACCAACTTACTTTGTGTGTAAACTCTTAAAAATGTTTAACTTCATTTTTTTTAGGAATCAGCTGTTATCACGCGTTATGGATACTGGTGGTTGTAGTAGAAGAGGATTAACCGCATTATCAAGTATGTATTCCTTTTTGTTTATACTAGGTAGTGATATTCTAGAGTAAATAAAAAACTTTTGTTAACAACTCATTTTAAACGAGACCTACTTTTGTTATCGGCAATTAAGTTATCTGCTAAACATGTCACAACATAAACGACAACGTTCTGATTCTCAAATCTCACCATCGACCTCCTTCACTCCCATAGTTGAAAACATATGCGAGTCATCCAACCCCTCTTCAAGTAGGTCTTCTAATGATCGTCATCTTGATATTTTGTCACCTTTCTACATTGACAATGGCGATTGTGAATACGTGTGTACCTCATGTAGTGCTTTGTTCTGGTATGATGAGCGTTTAGTCTCAAGATCTTCACGTCAAAATGTCAAGTATAATCAGTGTTGCAAGGGTGGCAACGTTGTTCCTCCGCTTCCAAGAACACCTTATATAACAATTGTCCATCTTTTCCAACAGTCTGAATTCATGACAAACATTATGGCTTACAACTCCGCCTTCTCTATGACTTCTTTTGGAGCTAAGGTTGATAATAGTATCAACCAAGGATATGGTCCTTATGTTTTTAAGATATCTGGCCAGATTCATCACTGGCTAGGTTCTCTTTGTCCTCCTCCAAACCAAAGACCACGATTTTTACAAATGTTATTTACGATACTGACAATGAAATCTCTAATAGACTTCATGCTTTCACTGATGACACTCAATGTCGTCTAAATGCTGACACTATAGTTGCATTGTCAAACGTTCTTGGACACTGCAATGAGTTAGTCAAACTTTTTCGAGCAGCTAGGGGTGTCATTTCCTCTGTAGATACCCCTAGTTTTAGCGTCTGTCTTTATGGCTCTGATAGGAATCGTTCGTACGACCGGCCATCTATCGGCACACTGGGGGCTATTATTTCTGATGATGACGCAACATGTCATCAGTATGACATTGTCGTTTGTCATAAAGATGACAAGGTTCAAAGAATAAGCAAACTACACCGGTTGTACATGCCACTCCAATACCCATTGCTTTTCCCATATGGTGATAGTGGATGGTCACCGAATATTTGTCTACGTCTTCCTGTTGGTACACGCGAAAAAAGACTCACTGTCAACATGTATTATAGCTACGTTCTCCATGACCGACACAATATATACACATTACCATTGAGAGGTGGTCGTCTATCACAACAATACATTGTTGATGCCTACGTGTGTATTGAGGAAAACAGGCTGGACTATATAAGAAACAGCCAAAATTTGTTCCGTATTGAGCTCCTCCAAGGTATACATGATGCAGTACAACGTGGTGATACTGAAGCTCGCGATGTTGGTAAACGCACATTCCTCCCATCTTCGTTTACCGGAGGCCCACGCTATATGTATAAGCATTATCAAGACGCATTGGCTATCTGTAGAGTACATGGTATTCCACAATATTTCATTACTTTTACATGCAATGTGAACTGGCCAGAAATCAAAAGACACATGTCAAAATTTCCGACTTTGAAATCACAAGATCGTCCAGACATAATTGCTAGGGTCTTCCAAATGAAAGTCAAATCTTTCGTCAGGTTTCTAAAAACAAAAAAACCTTTTGGTACTGTTGTTGCAGGTTGGTTGCTCCTCTTACTATACGTACACTCTTAAATTATATATCACCTTTTGTACACAATTATATCTAACTTCGTCTTCTTTTCCATGATATAATAGACGTATACACGATTGAGTTCCAGAAAAGAGGTCTTCTCCATTGCCACCTGTTATTATAGGTAACTCATGCATACAAAATTAGGGACGAATCTGATGTCGACCGTTATATTTCTGCCCAAAATCCAGACCCTTCAATTGATCCTCACCTGTATCAAATTGTTAACGACCTTATGATTCATGGCCCATGTGGTTTGTTGAAGCCAACATCCCCATGCATGTCATCCGGAACGTGCACCAAGAGTTTCCCTAAAGCATACCAAGAAACCACGTCAATTGACGATAGGGATGGCAATGGGTCGGGTTTAGGTATTCCCAAACCCATACCCGGTTACTAAAGTCCATCCCAAACCCGTCGGGTTTTAATCGGGTAATTACCCGTCGGGTTTCGGGTTTTCTCATCGGGTTTCAGGTTTCCTATCGGGTTTTGAAAAAATACCCGTCGGGTATACCCGGCTCAAAACCCGCCGGGTTTTGACAAAATATAACTAATCGATTACAAAGATGGTTACCATAGAGATAAAAATATCTCAAATAATTAACATAAACAAGTTTGGACAAATAATATATTTGGAATATAGTATATATAAATATAATAAGCTATATCGGGTATATAATCGGGTAAATGGGTTTATGTTATCGAGTAATCGGGTCGGGTAATCGGGTATATTATAAATCCCAAACCCGTCCCAAACCCACGAAAAATTTTAAGACCCGTCCCAAACCCGTCCCAAACACTAATGGGTCGGGTATTACCCGTCCCATTTATGTCGGGTTTCGGGTTTTCCCATTGGGTTCGGGTTTCATTGCCATCCCTAATTGACGACAACGGTTATGTACACTACAAACGTCCATCAGACGGTCCCACTATTGTCAAAGCCAGTGTCAAAGTCGACAATGGATTCGTGGTTCCTTATAATCGTACTCTTTCTTTACATTTCGTGGCTCACATTAATGTTGAATATTGTGGCTGGAGCATGCTTATAAAGTATCTTTTCAAATACATATCAAAGGGTGCTGATCGTGTCCATTACACAATAACAAGAACGCAATGCCCAACAGACATTTCACAACAACAACAACTGACATGTTTTATATTTTACGTTTTCAAATGTTACATTGTTTGTTGTTTGACCTTAACTTAGTTTTTTCTCGTTAAGTCGTGCCGTGAAAACAAATTGATCATTTTCACTATTTATTAGAAAATCATTTAAAGAAAAGAGAATAAATAAAACAAAACCTAAAGTAAAACGCGGACTCTAAGTAAACAAATTGTAATATTCAAATAATAAAGCAAATATAAATATTTTTTTAATGCCAACGAATCATTCAAATTGGGTACTGACTAGATTTACTACATCAGGTAACACTTATCTTTCAATCCAGGGAAAATCCTCACCTAAGCCAACGCCCGTGAACACTTACCCGAAGGCACGACAATATAGTGAAATAAAACTCGTTCAGTTCAACGATCTAACTAGTGAACGTCGCCTATTCACATAATCTCCCATCATCACTCAGTGCCGTCGAAACTGTCGAAACTAAACGATGAGTGCGGAGCTCCTTAGCAAGTATAAATATCTTAAACTTTATAATGATAATAATAAAAATAATAAGACAGAATTACAGAAATTATCATTTATGTTTACCCCAAATTTCACTCATGGTCCTTTATCTTTTAAATTGATGTTTATTGTCATTTACGTTTCAGAATCTTACAAAGTTTGTCATTTAGGCCTAACTCCGTTAAAAATCTTCGTTAAGTTGTGTCACGAGATGCTCACGTGGGGGTATAACCGTAATTTCATACCCCCTTCACATTTCCCCCCAATTTAAACCCAGTCCAACCTCAATCGTTCAATAATTTATAACAAAAAAATTACAGTTATACCCCTACGTGAGCAACACGTAACACAATTTAACAAAGATTTTTAACAGGGTTAGGCCTAAAGGACAAACATTGTAAGATTCTGAAACGTAAAGAACAATAAACATCAATTTAGAAGATAAAGGACCACGAGTGAACTTGGGATAAACATAAAGGACCATTTATGTAATTATGTTTAATAATAATAATAATAACCAAAATAAACTATTGAAAATGGGTAAAAGTGTCAAACCGACATAAAATAAAAATAGGGCATTCCGCCTATAATAATAATAATAATAATAATAATAATAAATCATCTCGTCTTCTACAATTACAAGTTTTAGGCACACAAAAAAAAACCCTAAAAACCTTCGTTCGTTACGTCACAAATTCTTCAATCCACAACTTCAAGGTATTATGATTTCTTTCTATTATCTTCAATCTGTGTGTTGATTTTATAACACTGATGGTTAATTATTGTTTACAACTACTTATTAGACTATTAATTTTAGCTCGATTTATCAAACCCTAGGTTTTTCTATCATACTTATATATTGATTTATTTGTATATATAAAGTGTTCTTCGTTTCAATTAATTTTTAGACAGTAGTAATATGAGCTTGATTAGGATAGGTTTATGAAACCCTAGGTTTTGGTATGATTTTGTATATGCGATGTGAATCGATTATAAATTGTGCTTCGGTTTACGCGTTTGCAACTGATTTTTTAGAGATGTGGACAGTATTATTAGAGTAATTTGAGCATGATTATGATTAGCGTAAGTTTATTAAACCCTAGGTCCTGGTATGATACTTATTTATGTATTCGTGTTCTGATTTTGTATACGTGATGTATAGTGACTGCAAATTGTTCTCCTGTTTACGTGTTTGCAACTGAAGGTTTTGTATTATTAGAGTAGGAATTTGAGGTTGATTAGGAGGATTAGCATAGATTTATGAAACCCTAGGTTTTCGTATGATTTTGTATATGTGATGTGAATCGATTATAAATTGTTCTTCGGTTTACGCGTTTGCAACTGAATTTTTAGAGATTTGGACAGTATTATTGGAGTAATTTGAGCTTGATTATGATTAGCATAAGTTTATAAAACCCTAGGTCCTGGTATGATACTTAGTTATGTATTCGTGTTCTGATTTTGTATACGTGATGTTAATTGACTGCAAATTGTTTTCCTGTTTACGTTTATGCAACTGAAGGTTTTGTATTATTAGAGTAGTAGTTTGAGCTTGATTAGGAGGATTAGCATAGATTTATGAAACCTTATTCAGTCGATGTCATTGATATAACATTGACATATAACTGATATATTGGTTAGTGGTCGGGATGTTGACTGATATATACTGATTTTTCCGATATCAGTTTTTTAAGTCTTGATTATCAATTTTTAGTGTTTAATGTTAGTGCTTTAAGTCTTATAAGTTTCTGTTTGCTACAATTGTTAGTGTTTTGTAAGTTGCAATATGTTAATTTGTTAATGGTAGGATAGTATACTGAATTGCTAGTGCTAAATTGCTATATATCGGATATATACACACTCTGATATCTCATTGCGATAACAGATATCTCAAATATCGGTTCTTGACCGATATCCTATATTTTTCCGCATTAGCTGCATAGATGAAACCCGAGGGTATAATATGATGTTACTTTGCTGTTTAATTCAAAGGCTTTATTGTTTTTTGGCTGATTTGATAATATTCTAGATTGCTTTTAAAAAGCGAGAAGCATCGATTTTCGTGCGCAAGGCGCAAGATTTTTATATAGTTATTTATATATATTTCAATAGGTTTTAGCATTCCCTACACAATATTAAGCTATAAATACCCTTTTTATAGGATTTAGTTGATAAATTATTTACATATACAACCTAGAAAGTATGTGTTACAACATGAGCCTAGGGCTGTTCACAAGTCGAGCCAGGGTGGGTTCGAGCTCGAGCTCGAAAATAAACTCAGCTAGGCTTGAGTTTGATTTTGAAGTTAAATGAGTTTGGCTCAGTTACAAAAATGAGTCAACTCAGCTCATGTTGTTTCAAATCAAGTTTTTATAGCTAGTTTTATTTGAGCTTTTATCGAGTGAGCCACAAGCCTGAGCACGATGAGCCTCACGAGTTTTTTTGGGTCTAAAAGCACCTTTTGGACTTTGGTCATCTATCGCTTGGCGCTTAGGTGCACTTAAATCGCCTTTTAAAAGCATGATTCATACAACCATAAAAGTGTTTGTGCTCTTTGTTTGTTGAAAGAGCTTGCAAATTTTATTGTACAAACTTTGTTGGTTTCAATTTTTTTATTGGTTTTAAAGAACATCTGTTTTTTGTTCTTTTTCCAGTCATGGCAGCTATAGCACAAGAAGGATCGCAGTTCGATACTCGTCAGTTTGATGCAAAAATGGATGAGTTGTAAGTTCTTTTAACTACTTGTGTTAGAATGTGTCTTAGATGTTGCTTAATTTCCAAGTGTTTAATATCCTTTGATTTATTATACAGGCTTTCAACTGATGGACAAGACTTTTTTACATCGTATGATGAAGTTTATGAAAGCTTTGATTCCATGGGTTTGCAAGAAAACCTTTTAAGAGGCATTTATGCATACGGTGAGTTTAGTTGTTACATATGTTTCTAAAGGTTTTGAATTATATATCGTGAATGGATTAATGTGGATAAATGTGGTTCTAATACTATTTTGAAAATTAAATATATTATAGATGAAGTTTGGACTTTTAAAAGAATATATATGAGTATAGCTTTATAATTTTATATTTATTTTGACATTTAAGTTATATGAATTTAGGTTTTGAGAAGCCGTCTGCAATTCAGCAAAGGGGAATTGTACCCTTCACTAAGGGTCTAGATGTGATTCAACAAGCTCAATCTGGAACTGGTAAAACCGCAACTTTTTGCTCGGGAATTCTTCAACAACTCGACTACAGTGTGGTGGAATGTCAGGCCTTGGTTTTAGCTCCAACTCGTGAACTTGCACAACAAATTGAAAAGGTTATGAGGGCCCTTGGTGACTACCTTGGTGTGAAGGTACATGCTTGTGTCGGTGGGACCAGTGTTCGTGAAGACCAGCGCATACTCTCTGCTGGGGTCCACGTTGTCGTTGGTACACCTGGGCGTGTGTTTGACATGCTTAGGAGACAGTCGTTACGTTCTGATTCCATCAAACTGTTTGTCCTTGATGAGGCGGATGAAATGCTTTCAAGAGGTTTCAAAGATCAGGTTTGCTTTTTATACTTGCAATGATAATAATATATATGTATATATATATATATATGTATGTATGTATTGTGTCATTATCATCTTATAATGTGTAATTTGTTTCTTTTTCAGATTTATGACATCTTTCAGTTACTCCCGCCAAAGGTTCAAGTTGGAGTGTTCTCTGCAACCATGCCACCCGAGGCACTCGAGATCACAAGAAAATTCATGAACAAACCCGTAAGAATCCTCGTGAAGCGTGACGAGCTCACGTTAGAAGGTATTAAGCAGTTCTATGTGAATGTTGAAAAAGAAGAATGGAAGCTTGAAACTCTGTGTGACCTTTATGAAACCTTAGCAATCACTCAAAGTGTCATCTTCGTCAACACCCGTCGGAAAGTTGACTGGTTGACCGACAAGATGAGAAGCCGTGACCACACTGTGTCAGCCACACACGGTGACATGGACCAGAACACGCGTGACATCATCATGCGCGAGTTTCGGTCCGGGTCATCGCGTGTGCTTATCACAACTGATCTGTTGGCACGTGGTATCGATGTGCAACAAGTGTCGCTTGTTATCAACTTCGATTTGCCGACTCAACCCGAGAATTATCTTCACCGTATCGGGCGTGGCGGGCGGTTTGGGAGAAAAGGTGTTGCAATTAACTTTTTGACAGCAGATGACTCAAGAATGCTAGCAGATATCCAGAAGTTTTACAATGTGGTTGTTGAGGAGCTGCCTTCAAATGTTGCTGATTTGATATGAGTTGAGTCACTTTAATGTTTTGTTTTGGTTTATTATATTTTATGTTTAATTAGAGGAAAGTACCTTATGTTTTAGAATTCACTTATCTAGTTGGATCTTTTATGTTATTTTTTAATACATATCTTTATGACTTTATTATTATCTATGCTTTTCTTTATCTTGCTCATGTTTTTTATTTTTTATTTTTATATCAGCAATTGTAGTTTTTTATTTTTATTTTTAAATTAACAACCGTTGTCACAATTCTTTTCTGAACTAATAGAATAAATGTATTACTTTGTTAAATGTAACACTACTTTGATAGAATAGTCGAATTGGTGTAATTCTTGTTCATGTAGTTTGTTCTTGTTGCGCTCTTTTTTGGTGCTTCTCTCCGGGTTATGGAGGTAGTTTGTGGGTGTCTGTCTGGTTGTTTATAAAAGTATACTGTTTGAAAAAAGAAGACATGTTTAACACGATTCGATACAAGCTATTAATATCATGATTTTAAAATGATTATTGACTCGTCTCAATAGACACCAAAACATAAGTAATCAGTTTAACACTGTTAAAATCCATGTCTTGTTTCAATGACACCATAGACAAATCCTATCTTGTTTTGTTTAGACGTGTGGACGAGTGAGATACCGGTCATAAAGAGTATCCTGCCTAAACATCATCGACGCATTTTGGAGTCAAATGACTTTTGGAAAGCTCAAGCAACAAAAAGCAAAACTGTGAGCTATTTGTAGGCAAATCGAGCAACATTGAGGGTACACGAGTCTGGATGATACATGTGTACCACAACCAATTCTATTCAATTTATGATAGTGGGGTAAACCTAAGTACCTAACAGAGGACGATGAGACCAAGTGGGTGTTACAAATTTCACACCGTTAGAGAGATGCTAGGATGTAAGAATGCCTTGTCTTTGAGGGTAATGGTAGTGGATGAAATGGGAGCTCCACGCTAACTCGCCTTCTAGAACATATCACCCGGGAAACAAAAAACAAATTCATGTGTCTCTCGTAGGGAAAATAAATAATATTAGTAGAACGAGACCATATGTTACACTTACAATAAAACTAGTTATTATTTAAGGGGTTGTTTGGCAATTTTGTTATAAACTAGAGACATGATTACGAGGTGACCTCTGAAAGGGTTAGCATGTTTATGAAACTTACCCATTAAGAGGCTACATGAGAGATTAAGAGAGATGCTTTTTTAAGTAAATCAAGCACTTTACCTTTGACCGATTTAGTGGTATCCTCTTAATAAAATTATTTAGAGGCTACCAAACAACCCCTAACCTATAAAACAAAGTTGATAAAATATCCTTTTATGGGTGAAGAAGTTAGGAAAAAGAGACACTTTGGATTGGTAACTTGGTGGTGGACACTATAGGCTCAATTTTATTAACTTTTCTTTGTGAGTGTATGTTGATATAGTCCTGGTTAACTTGTGTCTTTGTTTCCTTATTGTATATTCTTTGAGCTCCTGGCGACTAGATAGAAGTTTCTCGTTTTAGTTATATATATTTGGCCTTTGAAAAAAAATTGGCGGGTCAAGTTAAACGTGTCACGCATATTACCAGATAGTTTTTAATCCCAGTAATGTATTAACTTGTTGATGACATGAAGTCATTGTCATAACAGGAAAATAACCTGTTAAAATTAAGGTGCTTAGATAAGAGTACTATCAGAATAACTGTATAAGTAATCTTTTACTCATTCCGGAAACAAAAACCAATTTATGATGTAGACAAAGTAAATAATATTAATGATCTTTTAAACATGTCATGACAACTTACTAGCATATTCAACCGAACAAGTTAAACGTGTCATGTAATTAGTGTTGAAGTAGTCCACTAATGTTTTAACCTATTATGACTTGAATTCATTTATCATGAAAAAATATATCTATATAAACGTCTATCAAAAAATCCTATATGTCACTCTCTGATTGCTTCTCATTCCTTCTCAAACCACTAGATTGCTTGATTTGTGATTTGCGTTTGACCTGAATTCGCATGTATGAGTCTCACTAAACTCGAATAGTCCTTAAATGGTTTATAGAATTGAATTTATTTATGAAACTCATTTATAATCAAACAATAGTTTTTGCGGATCATATGTCTCACCAAACCCGGATACATCTTAAACGATTTATAACATCTCATTTATATGTGAAATAAACCCTTAATCATCAAACAATAGTTTTTCATCAAACCCGGATAGCCCTTAGACGGGTTATAATATCTCAATTTACTTTTGAGACTCTTTCATCATCAAACCCTAATTTAATTTATTTACTTTACATATTCTCAGTCGCCAATCTTCCTCTCCGTCACCGGTTAACTTCCGATTACCACCCCCATCGTCAACCTCCCATCTCATGCATCAACCACCATCGTTACCTATATCAGCCGTCCCGTTTTCGTAAGACAAATATTTGTGTTCATATTTGTTTAATTTAAAAAAATCAACATGTTGGTTTTTATTTATGTTAATTCGTTAAAATTCTAAAAACAAATACACATCTCAAGTGACAAAATCCAAACGGTTAAAAAATATAATGAACATAACGAACTAATATATACGTATGCAAAACTATGTTAAAAGATAAAAACAAATCATTAAAAAATATAAAATAGCAGTACGAATAAAAACAGAAACCTAAAAACACGAGGCTCAAACTCAAACTAGTATATATATAACCCAGCCCGTTCGACTTCAAACGAGTATCTTAAAACTCAAAAACCTTGTCTACAATTCTTGAATTAATCGTCAACTCGTTCAGTTAGTCAGCAACTGCAAGGTATCATTATTTCTATCTTCCTGTTAATAATAAATCTCCATGCTTCGATCTATTTTATTTTAACTTGAAAAAATATAAAATATAGGAAATAACAATCCATGTGATTTAAATGTACATATTTTGCTTCATACTAATTAAACAACCTACGAACAACAAGAGCTTTTTGGGGTACCGACGTTTTTCGACACATGTGTCGAAATAAAGTCGTTACCTCGAAACACTCATATTGTTCATGTGTTGTTTTCGTATGTAATAAAATATGTACTTTTACATTATGTTTTTTTTATCTTAATACCATGTCGGCTATTACTTACTATATTTTGTATTTTTTAAGTAAATTTTATTTTAAAAAAATATATGCATATACGAGTCATATAGGAGCTATACAAGACATGAAGCCTATACGGCTCGTATAGGAGTTATACGAAACAATGAAACAAAACATAACATTCGCAGACACAAACTGACATAATTCTGGACCTATACAATTCGTATAGGTTTACCTTGTGTTCAAATAACCAATATGGTGTGTGTAACCCAATCCAATGTTTTTATTGTAGGCACAAAATCGTGTTGTGTTTGAAATAATGGTTGAGAGCGGGAAACTTCAGATCAAGAAGTTTGATGGAAAAGACTTTGGTTGGTGGAAAATGCAAATCGAGGATTTGCTGGTTGAAAAGGATTTGGATATAGTATTAGGTGAAAGACCCGAGAATATAAAAGTAGACGAGTGGGAGACTTTAGATAAGAAAGCCAAGGCGGTTATTAGGTTGTCGCTGACGAAGGATGTTGCGTTCAACATTCTCAAGGAAACTACTGCGCGTGGGATTATGGATGCATTGTCTAGTATGTACGAGACGCCTTCGGTGGTGGCTGATAAGGTTAACCTGATACGTGAACTGGTCGACACGAAGATGAAAGAAGGAAGTTCAGTTATATTGCACATCGACTACTTGAATTCGATTTTGACGAGACTTGGGTCGGTTGGTATAAAACTCGAGGATGAGGTTCAGGCTCTATTACTGTTATCATCATTGCCTGATAGCTGGTTAGGGACTGTTACAACGATTACTAGTTTCACCAGTGAGTTAACTTTTAATGGTATTCGAGATCTTATTCTTGGTGAAGACGTCATACGAAGAAATTCAGGTGAATCATTGAGTGAATTAGTGCATGCTAACAGATTAAGGGAAAATAATAGTGGTAGTGGGAGTGGGAGCGGTAATGGGAAAACGAGTCAGTCTAGGACCCATAAAGATGTGGAATGTTGGAACTGCAAGGAGACAGGACACTTTAGGAATCAGTGTCCGACTGCAATCATGGCAGCTGTAGCACAAGAAAGATCTCCGTTTGATACTCGTCAATTTGATTCAAAAATGGATGAATTGTAAGTCTATCTAGCTAATCGCTTGCTTGGTATTGTTTTAGTGTTGGAACATGTCTTAAGATGTTGCTTACTTTTCAATAGGGGTGTAAACGAGCCTAAGATCGGCTCGTTTAGAGCTGCATCTCTAATGCTCGAGCTTGGCTCGTGAGTATCTTTTCAAGTGGGCTCGGCTAGTTTATTATTTAGTTATTTCATTTATATTTTTTGATAATTATTTACATACATATTTATTATTTATATATAATATAATATAATATATATTAGTTTATTATTTTATCATATTTTATGTATAATAATAGTTATAATACAAATAAATTAAATAAAATTATATCAATAAAAAACCTTGTTTAGGCTTGCGAGCGGGCTCTAGCTTGATATTTGAAGCTTGGGCCTGAGCTCGTTTATTAAATGAGCTGAGATAAAGCTCGAGTTTGTTTAAGCTCGGCTCGGTGCAAATTTCTAACGGGCCTATCCCAAGTAGCTCGGCTCTTTTGCTCCCCTACTTTATAAATACTTGTATCTTTGATTTATTATATAGGCTTTCAACTGATGGACAAGACTTCTTTACATCATATGATGAAGTTTATGAAAGCTTTGATTCCATGGGTTTGCAAGAAAAACTCGTGAGAGGCATTTTCGCATATGGTGAGTTTCGTGGTTACATATCTTTCTAAACATTTTTAGTGTTTTAAAAGAGTATAAATATGTGTATGTAATTACATGCATATGAAAGTTTTGACTTCTAAAAGGATATATTTAAGGAGGGTTTGGATCAAATACAAATTAAATTAACGTGCTAACTGTGCGAATCAAGTAGTGTAATTATATATACAAGTAGTGTAATTATGTAATTGCATCGCAGTGTTACACTATGTTGTATATATAGTTACACTACTTTATAAGCACAGTTAGCACAACAAATTAATTTGTACGTTAACTTTCCCCTATATAAGTATACCTGTATAAAATATATTTCTTTTTGACACTTAAGTTATATGAAAATAGGCTTTGAGAAGCCATCTGCAATCCAACAAAAGGGAATTGTACCCTTCACCAAGGGTCTAGATGTGATCCAACAAGCTCAATCTGGAACCGGTAAAACCGCAACTTTTTGCTCGGGTATTCTTCAACAACTAGACTACAACAAGGTGGAATGTCAGGCGTTAGTTTTAGCTCCAACTCGTGAACTTGCAACAAATTGAAAAGGTTATGCGGGCCCTTGGTGTGAAGGTGCATGCTTGTGTCGGCGGGACCAGTGTTCGTGAAGACCAACGCATACTCTCAGCTGGGGTCCACGTTGTCGTTGGTAAACCTGAACGCGTATTCGACATGCTTAGAAGTCACACGTTACATTCTGATTTCATCAAAATGTTTGTTCTCGACGAGGCGGATGAATTGGTTTTAAGACGTTTCAAGGATCGAGTTTATGATATCTTTTGGTTACTCCCGCCAAAGGTTCAAGTTGGAGTGTTTTCTACAACAATGCCACCCGAGGCTCTTAAAGCCACAAGAAAGTTTATGAATAAACCGGTACGAATTCTCGTTAAACGTGACGAACTCGCGTTGGCATGTGTCAAACAATTCTATGTCGTACTCAGTACGACATAGAATTGTTTGACACATGTGTAAATGTTGAAAAAGAAGAATGGAAGCTTGAAACCATGTGTGAGCTTTATGAAGCCTTACCAATCACCCAAAGTGTCATCTTTGTCAACACTAACCGGACAGTTGACTGGCTGACCGATAAACTGAAAAGCCGGGACCACACTGTGTCAGCCACACACGATGGCATGGACCGGAACACGCGTGACATCAGTATGCGTGAGTTTCGGTCTGGGTCATCGCGTGTACTCTTGACAACTGATTATTTGGCGCGTGGAATTGATGTGCAACAAGTGTCACTTGTTATCAACCATGATTTACCTACCCAACCCGAAAACTATCTCCATCGTATTGGGAGAAGCAGGCGGTTTGGTAGGAAAGGTGTTGCCATTAATTTTGTGACATCGGATGACGAAAGAATGCTAGCAGATATCCAGAAGTTCTACAATGTGGTTGTTGAGGAGATGCCTTCAAATATTGCTGATCTGATATGAGTTGATTCAGTTTAGTTATGTGTTTTGGTTTATCTTATTAAATGTTCAAACTGCAGTTTCTTTTTAGTTTAAAACCGACTCGACTGCCATATAACCGGTAAGCAATTATCTGCACTAAATGATATAAATGAAGTCAGTTTCTTGTTATTGTTGTACTTTGCTTGAACTCAAGCTCATGTTTTGTACAGGGCAAACAGTATTATTGTTGGCTCGTTAACTAGTTCCCGACTCGTATACAAGTTCGGTATATTGGGTTTGGTTAATTCCTTGATTTGCAAGTTTGGCGAATTAAGGGTGTTTTAGGGATTACTAATTAATATGTATTAGTAATCAGTAGGGCTGTAAGCGAACCGGACGTCCAGTGGAAGTTCATTTATGTTCGTCCGTATAATAAACGAACCGGATATGAACAAAACAAACAGGTTTCATTCGGTAAGTTTGACCGGCGGACATGGACAGAGGCTGCATTCGTTCAATATTGTTCGTGAACATCCGTCCGATTATATTCGGTAATGTTCATCCGCTCATGTTCGTCCAGTAACGTCTGGATTTATGATTATCCTTTTTGAATTAATATGTAATCGTTATGCTGGTTTGTTCGTTAGAGCCGTTTATGTATGTTTGTCCATTAATGTTCATCAGTGCCCGTTAGTGTTTGTTTTTCAATTAGTGTCCGTGTGTTTATATGTCCGGGCTATGTGTAGTCAGTAGTGGAGGGCTACAATATGGGGGCGGTTTTTGACACGTGGCGTCACCGTCATCAAATGGGTGATTTTCATTTCAGGGTGTAATGGTGTTGTAGCCCCATCACATCATGCGCGCGCGCGCACACACACACATACTAATATAATAATATTATTCAAAAAAATAAAAACGACAACAAATTCTCGTTGCCCACCCCCCCTTGTCGGCCCTCTTACCGCAGGGGTGGGTTTATTGGCTATTTGTCGCCCAACATGCCGACCACTACACATACACTTGGTGTTCATTAGTGCTCGTTTGTTAGTTAGCATCCGTTTACAATATTAACGAGCAGACACAAACAAACACAGACAAACTCAAATCCTTAATAGTGCTTGTTTGTCCGTTAGCATCTGTTTACAATATTAACCATTTCACACCTATGAATTATGATATGGGGCACACACGGGCACCCTCCGCGGTACCTCGGGCATTAAGTGAAAACTATCATTGGTCGGGGATTAGGTACATACATATACATGATTAAAATAACAAATTAGATGAATTAGAAAAATAATTCAAATCATGATTTCTATCATTTATTACTTGTTTATTATATATATATATATATATATATATATATATATATATATATATATATATAAAAGATATTCTCAAAAACTTGGCACTGGTACTCGGTATTATTTGCTAACCTCTATCGAATAGATACAAATATGTTCGATACAAATAATTTTTCTATATTTTATATTAAGTAATTTATAAGAATTTAATAAACATAAAACTCAAATATTTTTGGTAAAATGTTTAATAGTCTGTTATTATACAATTAACAAAATTATTTATACCTAAATTAATTACTTTTTGAAAACTTTTTTTTTTACCTAAAATCAAAAACCGAAACCGAACCGAAACCAAAACCAAACAGTTTCAGATACTTCAAAAACCGAAGTTTTGGTTTTTGGTTCGGTTTTAACCCAAAACCGGATCGAACCGCATCACGCACACCCCTAGTTTAACTAGTTTATAAACCGAATCTGTTTATTGTTGAGTTAACGGCGTTAAACTTTTACCCGCAAATAAGAATAAAATAAAAGTCCGTTGCATTGTATTTGTATGTATAATCCAAAGAAACTCGACTTGAATCCACCGTTATAATTTTGTCGTCAGCTAGCTTCTTCACTAACCAACCAACCAACCAACCAACCGTCGTTCATAATCATATACATATATATACGTACGTACCATTTTACAATATATCAATTAATTACTGATGTCTTCTGACGTACGCAGACGTCCGATCACAACGACCGGTGTAATATCCGATTCGTTTTCGCCAAAATCAAATTCTGACGTCGGAAATAACGATTTCGATCATCCAAAAGCCGATCGGAGAAGAAGCGTGATGCAATACCTGCTCATAACAGAATCAGAGAGTCTCCTCTTAGCTCTGACGCCATTTTTAAACAGGTTGTTGTTATTATTATTATTAGCATTATTATAAATTTATATCCGTTGATTTAGATTCTAATTGTTGTTTACGACTTCAGATAGTGATAAATGATCAAATTAATTAATACATACATGCATGCATGCATGCATGTATTCTCTAGGACTCTAGGTTTATGCTTACTGTAATTAAATCGAAACTGAACTAACCAAACGAACACGAACAGAGGCGAATGCTCGTTCTATTGTGTTCGTGAATGTTTAGTAAATGAACTAGCACGAACAAAGGCCATGTTCATTTACGTTCGTTTATGTTTGTTTAGTAAACGAATGAACATGAACACAGAATTTCGTATGATTAACTAAATGAACGAACACGAACTGTGGAAAATGTTCGTTCAGTTGTGTTTGTGAACGTTTGATAATATGCTCGTTTACGTCCGTGTATGTTCGTTAGTTTAGTAAATGAACGACATGAACAAGGAATATCGTTCGATTAACTAAATGAATGAACACGAGCAGAGGCAATGTTAGTTCAATTGTGCTCGTGAACTTTAGATAATATGTTCGTTTACGTCCGTTTATGTTCGTTCGTTTAGTAAATGAACAAACATGAACAAAGAATATTGTTCGATTAACTAAATGAACGAACACGAACAAAGGTGATGCTCGTTCAATTGTGTTCGTGAACGTTTGATAATGTGTATGTTTACGTCTGTTTATGCTCGTTAATGTTTGTTTGTTTATGTTTGTACATTAAGGTTTTAATGACTTTTGTAATCTTATTATAGAGATTTAAGCAAAAGTATAGAGGCAGATGGGTTTGAGGAGGACAGGTTGGTTTTAGTGACAGAGAATGGTGGGCATCTTTCTCCCCGGGTTCAATAAGTATCTCGTGCGGGCGAAGGAGATGCATTTCTGGGCCTGGTGGTATTGGACAAGAAAAAAGGGAATAATTTATTTCTTCTTTCTGCCTTTCTTTCCCATGACGACTAGGAACGGGCAAATCAAAAATTTCACTTCGAATTTCGGACCTCAACATCCTGCTGATCATGGTGTTTCACGATCAGTATTGGAAATGAACGGAGAAGTGGTGGAACGTGCGGAACCACATATTGGATCACTCCAGTGCGGCACGAAGCCGCGCTTCTGAGTCCGATGCATCATTCACTGAGCAGGAAGATCTTTTGTCAAAAATTGCTAGTGAACTACAGCATCGGATGAGTGACATTGGAATGAAACTTCCTGATGGTCTCGATTTGCCGTATTTTATCCATATGAACTTGCTTGGCGAAGAAGAGGCGGGCGCGCTAGACCCCTCTCTTCTAGCCGAAGTTCTCACGGATTTACAACTTCCTAGTCCAATTATCAGTTGGTACTGGGAGGAAGCCTTCCGTTCTATACTGTTATTACATGGATTTCACTATAAAACAAAAATATACATGAGTATTAATGTATTTTGTGATTAATTATATGCAAATTAACATGTGAATATCATCATCATCATACTCAGTATATCCCACCAATAGCAAAGCTATGGTAGCGTCTGAGAAGGGTAAGATGTAGACAGCCTTACCTCTACCCCATAGGGATAGAGAGGCTGCTTCCGATGAGACCCCCGAATCGATAGTAGTTTTGCATCAAGCCTTGGACATAAGGCACATAGCACTCAATCATCGGGACACCGGCTGATTGGTGCATGTACCATTGTCTTTCGGCTATCAACACCACCACATGATGCCTGATTAACCTTCCGCCACTTTTAACGTTATTTTCACGAGATTACTAAAATAACGTTAAAATTAGTGCGATTTTACTTTTGCCCACCCGAGGGTTCACACATATATACATTATATGTGCGCACCGCAAGCAGGGCGTAAATTAACATGTGAATATGAATGTTAAAAAACACCAACACAAACTTGGTAGCTGGACTAAACCGTTGATAATGACCATTCTCAGTTAGCCAAATTAAATAAAATATTGTTTGTGTTAATTTGTGTTAGTGAACCGTTAACGAACAAAATGATTTTCTTAATAAATAAACACGAACAAGAAGTTTCGTTCGGTTAGGTGTTCGTGAACCGTTCACTTGTCCGATAAAAGCTTAATGAACAAACACAACTAGGCATTCTTCGGTTAGATTCAGTTACAACCCTACTTGCTTCATAATAAATCAGTTGATTTCTACCAACTGAATCAACTTTTTATGGATTCTACATATTTACATAATATTGATTAATTATTGTTATGATGAACAGTTATTATAAATGAATTGTCTGATTAGAAAGTTGTTCCAGAGTCATGCAGGCTTATTTAACCTCTGCATAGTGGTGCTTGTTGCTGTAAACAGCAGGCTCATATTTGAAAATCTTATGAAGGTGCCTGTGTTGATCTTAACTTTATAATTTTTGTTTGTATCGTCGCCGTTCAATTAACCTATATTAATTTTACAGTATGGTTTATTGATCAATGCAAATTTTTGGTTTAGTTCAAGATCATTGAGAGATTGGCCACTTCTTATGTGCTGGTAATGTTGTTTCATTTCTGGACATTTTTTTAAATTGTTTAGCATCATATGATAAATAGTTATATAACTTTTTTTTTAATATTTGCTAGATAAAGCTTTCTGGTTTTTCTTGTAGTTTGTCACTTCCGATCTTCCCACTCGCTGCATACACTGTAGAGAAATTTGCATGGACAAAACGTTTATCCGACTCTGTAAGTAAATAGTTTTAAGGTATATTTGTTTTTATTAATCCCAACTATCATCTTTTGGTCGCTGCTGATGGTCCCGTATTTTAACGTATCTGTTCCCAACGGTCCGCGACTAACAGAATCCTAACGTCGTTACTTGCATGTCGCCAGAAAAACGCTTTTGGCCGGATAAGTTACATTTTTGTTTCCCCCCCAAAAAATGTGAGTTTTCCAACAACCGGAAACTAACGCCGTTAGGATTCTGTTAGTCGTGGACCGTTGAGAACAAATACGTTAAAAAATGGGACCGCCAGCAACCAATTCGTTAGTTGGGACCGAGCAGCAACCAAAATATGATAGTTGAGATTAATAAAAACCAATACACCTAGTTTTAATTGCCAAGCTAAATACAATGTTCGTTTGCATAAGTATATCAATTCACAAAATTTTGAATTTGATGTACTCTTGTAGGTTATTCTCTATCCAGTTTACATGATCTTGAGGTTAGTGTACCATATGCTTATAATTTAATAAACAAGCTTCTTTTAACTTTTCCTTTATTTCCTTTTGCTTATTGCCATTTTTTTTGCTTTTATTTCAGTATATATGTTGTACACTAGTATATATAGTAAATTAACTAGTTAGTTATTGTGAAATGCTTGAATAAATTTTAAGTATGTGATTAAAGTTTAGCAGGTTTGATTCAGCCGTTCTGTCGGGGGTTACACTGATGTTGTTTGCTTGTGTTAATTGGTTAAAGTTGGTATCTTTTGTGCATGCAAATTATGACATGCGCTTGCTCGTGAACTCAATCGATAAGGTAACTAAATATGTAACAGTTATGTTACGTGATCGTCTTGTACGATATTCTGTGGAAAGTTTTCTCAAATAATTTTACAAATTGTTGTGTTAGGAGAAGGAAAAGGAGAAGTCGGCGTCTTCAAGTATCGAGTACTTTTATGATGTCAACTTCAATAGTTTGGCATACTTCATGGTTGCTCCTACATTATGTTACCAGGTACATAACAGCTTTATTTAACTATAACATATATACAATCCTAATATTAACAAAAAACTAAAAATAAAAAAAATTTAATAAACTTTTTTTTACTTGTAGAGAAACTATCCACGCACCGCATGTATCCGGAAGGGTTGGGTGATAAGGCAGACGATTAAATTCATAATATTTACAGGGGTGATGGGATTTATCATTGAACAAGTAAGTCTTCTTAAAAATGTTTAATATTTTGCTTGTGTATTTATGCATTTAAATTTAGAATGGGAGCATGATGGCCTGCTAATGTGGCATCATTTGGGCTTGGGTTGAATTGGGCCATTTTAGTTCCGTTTAAAACGAGCCGGGTTGGGTTGACTCACTAACATGTTTTTTATCCATTTTATTGCTTCTTTATAACTAATGAATGCATTAGTTAGGGTGACAATAATAGGACTGAGCACAGTTCGGTTTGGTTATTAGGCGAAACTGAAGTTATCGGTTTTTTAATATACAAACCATTCGGTTTTTGGTTATTTTTTGTGTCGGTTCGGTTATAGTCGAGTTTCTTTTTTCAATTATGTGTAGACATTGCAAACAAAATTTAAAATAAAAAATGAAAATGATGATTTTAAGTTTGTAAGAGCGTATTAGAGTACCACATATATATTGAATTCTACAAATAAAAATAGGCGTGTGTTACGTGGAACCATACGAATACAAAGTTGCTAGAGTACTAGAGTTTAAAATTCAACAACGTGCTTAATCAAAAAATAATAAAAGTTTAGTCCCAATCTTCATTCGTCATCTTGTTCATCTGCAAAGTTTAGTCATAGTATTCATCATATTCATAATCTTCATCACCATCAATTGGTTCGGTTCGGTTTTTCAATAAAACAAAAATTAACCGTCGGTTAATGCTTCGGTTTGGTTTTTTCGACTAATTTGGTTTCTGTTCGGTTAATTCGGTTTTCTGCTCACCCGTTGACAATAATAATTTGAATCTTCCGTTAAAACAATTTAGGTGGTTATATGCATTAGTATTAAACTTATTTTGACATAGTCAAGTTTGTATGCAGTATATTAACCCCATTGTTAGAAACTCGCGGCATCCATTAAAAGGGGATTTTTTATATGCCATCGAACGCGTTTTGAAGCTTTCCGTTCCCAATTTATACGTTTGGCTCTGTATGTTTTACTGCTTTTTTCACCTTTGGTAAGCCTTCTTTTATTCACTGTTTTTACTTCTGGTTCTTGTTCAGCATTGTGCTAGTTATATTACAAACAATGCTGCTACTGATATAGGTTAAATATACTTGCTGAAGTTCTTCGTTTTGGTGACCGTGAGTTCTATAAAGATTGGTGGATGCGCAAACAGTAGACGAGGTAGACTTTATTTTTTTTTAAAAATCGAAATAAACAGAAAATATATTTTGAAATTTTATTTGCTATAAAATGGTTGCTGACTTGTTTTTTGTGTATGTATTATGTTGGTGCTGATTTTAGTACTGGAGACTATGGAATATGGTAAGCTTATTGTCAAATATTACCAACTAATGCCGATTCTAGAGGGTCAAGTTATTCTACAAAGGGGAACAAAAATGAGAAGGATAAGAAGGATTTGTAGCAACATAAAAAGACCTCTCAAATTTTTTTTAAAAAAAATAAAAAATCATAACTCAAAATTTAATAAAAAAACAAAAAAAGTAAAAACACAAATATATTTCCACCGTCTTTCTAGTTCTCAAAAAAAAACAAAAAAAAAACACAATGCTAAGTGAAAAAAGTCATTGTGTCTTTTTGTTTATCATTGTGTTTTGTGTTTATTTTCGTATTGATTGTGTCTTTTTTTCTTTATACTGTGTTATATTACTCAACATTGTGTTATATTTTGTTCGGCATTGTGTTATATTTTGCGATCTATTGTGTCTTTTTTTAGTTATAATTGTGTCTTTGATCTTGGCATTGTGTCTTTTCGTCATTTTTTTTTATTTTTTTTGAACGGGAATGATGGTGGAAACATTATAGTTTTTAAAATTTTTTCGTTTTGTATTTATATTTTGAGTTATGATTTTTTTATTATTTTTTTTGAATTTATTTTTAAGGGGTTTTTTGTGTGGTCACAAATCTTTCTCACACTTCTCATTTTTGTTTTCTTTTGTATTTTAACTTTACCCGATTTTAGAAGGCCATATTGTCCCTTATTACTTCGCTTTTATTCGGTAATGGGAGCCATTATACAATGTTGTAATCTTGTGAACTGGTTATTTTTTATATTTTTTAATCGTTCGAAGTTATATAAACTATAAAAGTAAATAGTTATTAATTTATAGCTAATGCCTAAAATGTAACTAATATTTATTTTTTATAAAAGATACGATCGGGCCCTAATGGCCACGTCTTTAACCGGTTAGGACACTCTTGCGTAAAGTGCATACACGATGCACTGCTAATAAATGTTTGATTGTTTTCGCAGCCAGTTCATAAATGGATCGTGCGACATATATATTTCCCATGCTTACGTAGTGGCATACCTAAGGTAACGTTTAACGAAGTTGTTTTATATCATCATTTGACATATCAAGTTCTTGATGTATAAAGTTTTAATATTTGAGACATTTGTATTCAGGGAGGTGCCCATTTGATTGCATTCTTTATGTCTGCAGTGTTCCATGAGGTATATCAATATATATATTTTTCTTAAGTAAGATTTACATCTTAATATCTTATTAATTCTTTAAATTAGTCAGTGATAACATCTGATTGTTATTTATATGCATCAGCTTTGTATTGCTGTTCCATGCCATATTTTTAAGTTTTGGGCCTTTCTTGGAATCATGCTTCAGGTCACAATCTCCTTTTTTTCTTTTCTTTTTTACTTTGTTCGATAGTCGATAATAAGAAGCATATATACCGTAACGACACACAATGTTGAAGTTGATCAAAGTCTATTTTCAAATCCATATAACCTCCCAAATCGTTTTATATAAAGATTAAGAAAGATTTTTTGTAATAATGTTGTCCGCAGGTCAACATAACCTGGCTAGTAATATAACGACGCGTATCAACCTAAACTCTTTTGACTCGTTACCCAACCCTTTGACCTTCCCATCTTGTTCTTGGATCAGGTGCCATTGGTGATGCTTACAGATTTCTTGCAACGCAAGTTCCAGAATTCAATGGTACGCGATAGTTTCATATATACTTAACTAATCACGGGTCAATGGGACGAACAGGTTAACCAGGTCAATCAAGCTTTTATATCGTATTCATAATTTTGGGAAAAGTTAAAATGTAAAGGGAGACAAAAATAAGAAGTGTGAGAAGGATTTGCGGCTATAAAAAAACCATCAAAAAATAATAAAAAAAATCATAACTCAAAATATAAATACAAAACAAAAAAAATTAAAAAAACTAAAATGCTTCCCCCGCCATTCCCGTTCCATACAAGACAAAAAAACCGACGAAAAGGCACAATGACGAGAAAAAGGATACAATGATGTAACAAAAAAACACAATAATTTTTTTTCTACGTATCATTTCACTCTTCTCATTTTTGTCCCTCTTTGTAGAATAACCTGACCCATATAATTTTATACAATTAATTAATTAAAAATTAAAATAAAATGCTAGCCAAACCGGCCCAATTTGACCAAACCTGTGATCTTAACGCACCTTGACCCGTTAACCAATTTGGCTGACCAACTCGTTTTCGCCCAATATAGTCTTGGTAAAGAGAAGGTTTTCTCTATTTATTTTATTTTTTTAATTATTTTCTTTTATTTTTTCAGGTGGGAAACATTATGTTTTGGTGCTTTTTTTGCATTCTTGGTCAACCCATGTCTGTGTTACTCTACTACCATGACTTGATGAATAGAAAAGTCAACACTAAATAAATAATATCCTTCCAAACTAGAGAATGATTTATTGCATGTAGTTTTTGCAGGTAATGATATTTTATAATAGTACATTTTTGTTTGATGATATATTTTTGGTAATTATTACAACAATTAGACAACTTTTCTTGCAAGTAACCAATATGAAGAAATAATGATAATAATAATAATAATCTATAATATATATAAACGAAGATATAAAAATCCTACGTGTCGCGATGTGGTCGCTCCCTCTTTTTTTAGAGTCACCAGATTTGCTTGATTTTTAAATAAAGACTTCTCATGCATTTGACCTGAATTCATGGGTATGGGTCTTACCAAACCCATATATTCCTTAAACGGGTTATAACATCTCATTAAATTAAAAATCATTCTCACCAAATATTTGATGTAAAAATTCTATAAAATAGGATATAATAAAAATTAATTTTTTAATTTTTTTTAAAGATATGATTTATAATTAAATTAAAAGTTAAAATACCTTTATTGTGACAACTAACAGATGTATGTAACGTACACAATATAACATATTTGCATATTGTTCTCTTATGGGCATAACCCGAAATAAAGGTGACAAAATTTATTTATGTAAAATAATAATACAGAGCTAATTTCCTAACGAGTCATACGATGTTTTCAAATATATAAAATCTCATATATAAAACAATGGGTTTTACCAAACTAATATAACTTTTAAACCGGGTTATAACATCTAATTTATTTGTGAAATAATATTTATCATCAAATCATAAGTATATAATTATTAATTTCCTTTAAATAAAGGTTCCTCATGCATTTGACCCGAATTCATGGGTATGGGTCTTACCAAACCCATATATTCCTTAAACGGGTTATAACATCTCATTAAATTAAAAATCATTCTCACCAAATACTTGATGTAAAAATTCTATAAAATAGGATATACTAAAAATTAATTTTTTAATTTTTTTTAAAGATATGATTTATAATTAAATTAAAAGTTAAAATACCTTTATTGTGACAACTAACAGATGTATGTAACGTACACAATATAACATATTTGCATATTGTTCTCTTATGGGCATAAACCCAAAATAAAGGTGACAAATTTTATTTATGTAAAATCATAATACAGAGCTAATTTCCTAACAAGTCATACGATGTTTTCAAATATATAAAATCTCATATATGAAACAATGGGTTTTACCAAACTAATATAACTTTTAAACCGGGTTATAACATCTAATTGATTTGTGAAACAATATTCATCATTAAATCATAAGTATATAATTATTAACTTCCTTACAATACATAAAATTAAAATCATATATATATATATATATATATATATATATATATATATATTAATCTTAAAAATATATGAACAAAACCTTCATATTTTTTCTCAAGCCATCAGATTGCTTGATTTATAAATGATGGTTTCTCATGTATTTGACCCGAATTCACTGGTATGGGTCTTACCAAACCCAGATAGCCATTAATATCTCATTATATTAAAAATTAATCTCACCAAATATTTGATATAAAAATCCTATTATTTAAAGATATAATAAAAATAAATATCCAATTTTTTTAACAAAATATTATTTATAATTATACAATTTTATAGTAAAAAATAAGCGGGTTATGGGTCTCATCAAACCCAGATAACTTTTAAACGGGTTATAAAATCTCATTTATTTGTAAAACTCTTTCATCATCAAACCCTAAGTATTATTATTAATTTACGTTCAATAAATAAAATTAAAATACAATAAAAATATATCAATATTTGAAACGTAAATTGTAAAACAAACCCCATAATTAAACCCTGATTTAAATTTTCAATATGGATATAGTTACACGATTTTTTTCTCTTTTTAAGTTTAACTTAAATGAAAAGTTTCACAAAATAATATCCAAATTATAACAAATGAACATAAACAAATAAATATAAAAATTAAGTAGATAATTCATTCAACGTTTCATTAAAAATGAACAAAAACAGCATAAATTAATCAAAATAGGTTCAAGTATATTATTAACTTCTTACAATAAATAAACTAAAATCCAAAAAAATACATTCACAATATTCGAAACGAAAAATTAAACAATCCCCCGTAATACGGCCCCCGTAATACGGGGGACAAAAACTAGTAAGAATAATAGTTGAGGTCAAATAGGAAGTTTGGTTTTTATAAGAAGGCATAACATGGTGACATTTAATAATTTAAAAAAAACAAGAGAAAGGACATTTTGGTCATCACAGATTAATAAAACCCTCTTTACAATCACCATAATAATAATAATAATAGGAGAAAGTTAATGTGCAAATGAAATTAACATGATAAACGTGAGAATCAAGTATAGTAATTATCTATGATATAATTACATAATTAGTCTACTTGTATATATATAAGGGATAACGCATCGCCGACGTGTCGTTATCCTATTTGTTTCAGTAATGCATCGTCGGTGTTCGCTATCATGTCGTCGGCGACGAGATACCAAAGGGACAAAGTTGGAAACTTGAATTAGTGGGGATAAACTTGAAAACACATTCTATGAATGAGTCATTTTGAGAATTTTTCCTAATAATAATGATGATGATGATGATGATGATGATGATGATGATTGTTTGTTATATTTTAAAAAAAATGGTATTGAATTAATAAAAAAACAGCTTTATGGAGGCCAATCAAGATTTTCTAATACTTTTTTACTTCACGTAAGAGTTTTTGATACTAATTTTTTATTAGCATTTTATTTATTATTTAATTTGATTTTTCTCTAAAATTTAGTTCCATAACCTTTTAAAAGATTTCAAAAACACTACGTTCAAACATGGTGCTTCCGGTCTGTAACTTTATTTCAAACCGGTTTCTCAGAGCCGAATGATTTGTTTATTCATAGTGAACACAAAAATTGATTGTTTATGAGTTTGAACCGACTATAACAATTGTCATTAAATAGATGTTGTTTCTTTAAGTGGTCATTAAATAACTTAATTACATATACTAACTCATTTTGTTTGTAACTAAAAACCACTATAAACTTTTAAAGCCTATGGAAGATTGGATATCCAAATCCTACAATGAAAATGGAAGGCACATACAACCTTACAAGTTACAACAACACAAATCCTCAAGAGTTTAGATGTTATAGAGCTTCTAATGCATCATCTTCTCAAACTTAAATGGATCACAACAATTCAAAATGTAACCGTAAGTCAACAAAAGGTCAACGTCAAAAAAATGGAGCTTTAGTGACCCAGGATGCAAAGGAAGAAAAGGGTTGCTAGCTACAAGGCTTATACAATGGAAGGACAAGTCAAAGGGTCAATTAAAAAGAGCTTAAGATGGATTAAGATAAGTACTTAAAGATGGCTTGTGGTTTAAGATCATGAACAATATAACACAAAACCTTTTTGGTTTTCAAATAAGCCCTTTAGACCACTCGCATTCACAACTCGACTAAACTAAATTTTTATTGAATAAATATAAATTGTTAGTTTTTGTTATATTAAAAACTAATTGACAAATACAAAATTTGAACATTCAAATAATCTTTTGAATCAACAAGGTCGAAATAAAAATTTAAACCTATAATTGAAAATAAGAAATCGAAAGAGATTAGAAGTAGAGAATCGGAAGCGATGGAAGTAGTATGAAAATACGTCAACATTATACTCTATAAACATATAACCTTTTTAAAATATTTTTTTTGTCAGATAAGATTATGTTTCTTTAATATTTTAAAGTATTTTTTAAAATTGTTTTGTAGGTGTCGGAATACCTACGGACTCATAGTCGGTCCACCAAACAGGTTGAGTCAATTAATTTAGTTTTCATTTTATATTAATTTAGTATGTAACCAACCGACCGAACAAGTTCCACCTAACGGGAGTGGTCTTAGTGACAAGAAAAAACAGAAGAGAAAGAACTTTAAAATTAAAGTTTTAGTATAAATGCAACCTAACGTGTAATCTTATATTTTTATATGCTATTTGTGCATCTAAAAATATTATGCAAGAGACTAAACATATCTCACATATTAATTAATAATAAAAAGAAAGTTGTGCACATTACAAATGGGTAATTATGAAATTAAGGACTATAGAAAACAGAACCACACTTGCATTTCCAGCCTTCAGGCTCATAGTTGGCATATTGTGAACCAAAATGGACAGTAGGGACTTGAGTTGGGTTACATGGTGCACACCCTCTACACTTGTGCTCACATCTTGGTGGTCTTGACCCAAGTCTACTTAGCACCTCCTCTTCTCTTGCTCTGCCACCAAATCCCTAATTTTTTTTTAAAAAAAATTTTCACAACAATTTTATTACAACCACTAAAAGATAATAAATTTCATGAATTCAACTTATTAAATAAAGTTTAAGAAACAATTCTAGTCACCAAATGTGTAAAATCTTAAATTGCAAATTCACAACATTAATTTAGCAGTAACGCGCTCAATACATAACTAATTTTAAATAAAAAGCGTTACATGTTTTTAAATGTCTCTATTTAAAACGGTCAGAGCAAAAAAAAAACAAAAGTGTTTACATGTGATTCTCTAAAACCACCTACATAAAATTATTTGTGGAATTCAAATAACAAGACACAAAGCCGTCTCCAAGAATTTAAATACATCGGCTTAGCCAAAGCAAAAAGACCCGTTGGCTTTAACGAAAATTTTTTATTCAATAATGTACATGAATAAAACTTTTATCGACTGATTTATTATAAACAGAAACCATTCTGAGCATGTAATTATCTCATAAACCATTGCAAATAACCTTATTTTTAACAGCAAAAAACATATATATATATATATATATATATATATATATATATATATATATATATATATATATGCAATATGTATAAAAAAGTTTGTGCCCCCGAAACTTATGTGTTCCGGCCGATAGTGTGGCTCGTACACCCTCCGAGCCTCCCCTGATAAAGACTAAATAATTTCGTATGGGTCAACCCGACTCGACCCAACCGACACTAAAGTTTTAATCACGTTGACCCGTTATTCAACCCGTTTCGCCACCTTATTTCATTTCACATACCTCTTGCATGTCAATATGAGCCCTAGATGGTTGCAAAACCTGGGCTGTAAAGACATGACAAAGTTAGAATTATTGTGTTTCTTATTTTATTTTATTCTATGCTACAAAATCCAATAATAATAATAATAACACCAACCTTGATTATTTGAAGGTGCAAAATGCATATTTTTTGCACATACACCACTCATCATTACATGCCAAACAATGATGAACAAACAAATTCTTCTAGCCATTTCAAAGACAATTAAATTGCTATGTGTATATATGCATATATAGGTAGAAGATGTATATAAACATATGCATGTATCTATGTATGTGAGTGTATTTGGTATAGATGATAGGAGGACAGAGACAAATGGGGTTGTCAAACTGATAATTTGACTGCAAAGTTTGCTTTATTTTCTATATGATATAAGTCACATAAAAATGTTGTACAATTATATGTATAGCACACAAAATATTGAAATATGATGGTTGTACATAGTGCATCAAAAGTAGTACATAGCCATGGCATTCTATTTGGATGAAACACTGGAGCAAAATCTTAGTTTGAAAAAGGAGATTCTTGGAGTTGAATTGATGTTTGTACGGTAATTGAAGGCCTACAAAACTATAGATGATGATCCATCTACAGTCCATATAGAAAACAAAAAGGCAAAACTAATTATTTTAATATTATATATTGTAGTCACAAAATTTCAAACACAAATATGTTTGTCACGATTTAATTTATAATATTCAAGCATCAATATTATATGATACTCCTTTTACACTAGAATAAGGGGGTGTTTGGATTGCATATTTTTATTAATTTATAATTTATTAATTTTTAGGATTACCCTATATATGAAAGAAAAAATTTCATAAGTTACAATGTTATAACTTATTAATTTAATGAAAAGTTACAAGGAGATAAAATAAAGAATCTCAAACACCTCCTAAGTAAAAATGTACTATGTGTGTTCTTTACTTAATATTCTTAAATTAAGTAAATTAAAGCTTTATTTTTGACAAGGGCGGAAATTCTTAACACAATTCGAAATGGCATGATGAAAAAACATATTTTGGATTGGCCAGTTTACTACCTTAATGATCAAGTCAACCCAAACACAATTGTTAATAAAGGGGGATAACCTCATAACCCGAACACATGTTTAATGAACGTGTGCACACATTAACCCATTTAATTGTTTTTAAAAAGTGCTTATTTAGATTTTAAGATGTTTATTATTTAATATTTAATAATTTGATCATCAATAACCGAAATAAACATAAATAAATAAGCATATTAAGGCCCTTTTTGTTTCCGCTAGTGAAGAGACGTGGATCGACTCACTGGTAGACGATCTACTTTCCTCGGATGTGATTATGCTATTTCACCGATGGTTTCTCTTGGATCTATGTTCTTCCACCTACAAAATGAACAGCACCGTCAACTTACCCCTCAGAAAGGGACAGAGGGGTCCTATTTGGGGTAACCCTCCGGTGTGAGAATAAGTATTTGTGGGAGAAGATAATAATGTGTGAGTAAGGAAATCTGAAGAGTATTGCTTAATAGCTGAATACTCTGTGATTGTATGTTGTCAGGTGATATCTGATGATGCTTCCTTGTGGAGTTGATGCTGTATTTATAGTGCTAGGGTTTCCACTGATTGGGCTCAGCCTTGTTGGCCTCCTCCAATTGCTCTGCGCCACGTGTCCTCTGGGACACCTGGTGCTTTCTCATTGGTTGTAATCACGTGGTAGCACATGTGTCATGCTGAGTTGTCCACCTTTCATTTGGCAGCTGTCAACATCAGCATATTCTTATTCCTTAAAAAGATACCTTCTGGAAGGTTGTCTGACGTGCACAATCAAGGTTGCCCTAATCCTGCTTTGGATAAGGACGAGGTTGATTATGTGCATGTGTGATATGCGCCAATCCTGAGGATGCGCGAGGTCTTCTCTTTATTCTCACGCGCAGATGTTTCATGCACAGATGTGATATGCGCCGCGCGCTGATGCGCCACGCGCATATGTGATGCGCGAGCATATGTGTGCCTGGGCATATGATGCCTGAGCATGTGTGGTGCCTGGGCATATGATGCCTGAGCATGTGTGGTGCCTGGGCATATGATGCCTGAGCATGTGATGCATGAACATATGTGATATGCGTGAGCATATGTGATATGCGCCATGCGCGTAGGTTTTGGCTTTGTGCCTTCATAATGTCTTGATTTCAAGCTTCTTGTCTATATCTTGTGGGTTGACCCGCCTTGCTCGGTGTTGAGGCGGGTACATACCTCTTCAAGCCCCCCCAGTCTAATGTGTGTCTTGTCTCGCGCGAGCGAGGCAAGATAGATATTAGACTTAACAGTTTGTTCTTTTAGTAGGGGTTTGTCTTTTTCTTCTTATTATTCATCGTTACGCGAATTTCTATCCTTTTGGCTGCAATCGAATCGTCCCTGTACGTGGTTGGTTGTTGCTGACGTGGGCCATTGATGGAGACGTGTCAGACCTTTCGTGTGCTCGAGGTGCTACAGTTGCCTTTCGTGTCCCCTCACATGCTGTCAGGGACACGTGTCGCGCTCGCGTTGGTCCGTTCCTGCGAGTGGTGGCGCGTGAACTCTGGCAGCAGCTGTAAAGTTTATTTTCGTGTCCCCTCACACAGTGTCAGGGACACGTGTCGCGCTCGCGTTGGCTCACACCTGCGAGTGGTGGCGCGTGAAGTTCGATCAGCACCCATATTTCTCTCTCCTGGGCCTATAAAAGCCAGCCCTTAGAGTTTTTTACCTTTCATCTTCTTGTTTATTCTTCTGAGCTTTTCTTTCTTTCATTCTATTACTTTTCTTCTGCTTCCAGATTTCTGTTGTTCAGAATCATCGTTTGTTTGTTGTCACTGTTGTATGTCTGATAGCTCAGACAACACAATCTCCCCCATCCATTGCCGTAGAAAATCGTTAGTAATGTCTACATTGAAGAAGACCGGCAAGGGGAAGAAGGCTGCTGAGGGCTCATCGGAGGAGGTAGGGAGGACCAAGGCTGTGAAGAGGTGGAATGAAATCCCCTGCAAACTGAGGCAGGCGGATCTTGACAGCCTCATCGCCTCTCAGGGTTTTCCCCCCCTGTTTGGCTGCATGTTGCCTGCGGCCGGGCAAACGGCGGCGGACCCGCCTGCCGGCTATATATCCCTATATAGCCATTTTTTCACCCACTGCAACCTTCGTCTTCCGATGACAAGGTTTGTGGGTGCGGTGCTTAGGTTTTACGGGATTCATATATCCCAAGTCCATCCGTTTGGACTTGTGCGCATGACTCACTTTGAGTTCATGTGCAAATCCCAGCGCGAGGAGCCCACCCCTCGGCGCTTTCAATTTTTTTATAAGCCCAAGATTCTTGGTTCTCCTTCGTTCCTCGCAGTCAGAAGGTGAAGTGCTCCACTGTTTCATTCAAGAGCCTTCATGACTGGTCTGAGAGGTTTTTTTATATAAGGGCTGGTGTGATCCCCATCCGTATGACCATGCGCTCGATTTCCTCTGCGCCTGCGGATGTGGGTGTCCTCAAGAACCCAACTGGCGCCTGGGTTAATAAGCTGACCGCTGAACCATCCCCCGCCAAGAACATTTGTGAGGAGGCGCTGGTGGGGGTTGGTATGAGCAAGAGGTGGGCGGACAGCGCGCTTGAGCCCGTTATCCAAGTCGACGGGTTATGTAAGTTAGTCTCATTGCTTTACTTCTGCGCGAATATATGTCTTTTTGCTGATATCATTTGACTTGTTTTGTGCAGTCACCAAGGAGTATATCCATGCCGTCTATGATGAGCACATGGAGGGTGGCTCCGTCGCGCTTGGCGCTGGGGAGGTTGGTTTCCCTGATCGCTTTGATGACATGTTCATCCCTGTTGATCTGGGATTTGTCTTCGACAGCGATGCGCCTGGTAAGCCTTTGTAGTTATGCATTTTCCTTTATAATACCAAATTCTGCTAACACTTCTGTTGCATGTATTGTAGATGCGCTTGAAAATTATGAGCTGGAGCTCGCGGAAGAGGAGGAGGAAGAGGAGGAGCCGCCCCAACTAAAGCGTAAAGCAAAGGGGAAAACTGGCGCAGGGGCCAGTAAGAAGCAGAAAAAGGATAATGCCCCTGTTGTTCAGGATCCTCCTACTCAGGCGGGGGGGTTTGGGAAAACCCAGGAGTTTACCACCAGGGTTTCCTTGGCTTCCCTGCCTCAAAAAGTGGGCAGACCTCCTGTCCACTTGAGGTATGGTGGCGCTACCTCCTCCCTTCCCGCGGCGGAAAAGGGAAGTGGCATTGCGCCTTCGACAGGTATACTTTGCTTATCTTTTATGGTTCTATGAGCGCGATTCTTATAGAATTACTAATGAATCTTGTCTTACTCAAATGTTTGTAGAGCCGGTGACAGCGCAACAAGATGCCGAGGCTGCACCGGAGGTCGCTTCGAAGTCCCCTGTTTTACCCTCAAAGAAGGGTAGAATGGACTTCATGGCGATGTTTGCTTCGCGAACGGAGTTGCACCAAGGTACGTATTGCGCTCTTTTTTTTTTCTGACTTTCTTTTAGACCAAGTCAGTAACCATTTCTTGTTGTTTGATTTTTTCATAGAAGCCGTAGCTGGCGTACAAGCTTCTGGCGGCACTCCTGGCGCCGGCGCTAGCTCCGCTGGCTCTGCTCCTGCTCCTGCAAGCGATGAATCTCCCCTCATTGGGATTACTAAGGAGCAGGAGGCCGTTTTACGCGCCGACCTGGCGGCGTCGAGACCTCCCTCACCTCCTCCTGCGCACAGCCCTCCTCGCGAGACTGATTTTGACTCTAGGTCGCAGGAGAAGAGGCCTATTTCAGAGGAGGATGAGGAGGTTCATGCTGAAGACTCCTACGGCGCCCGCGCCAGCCCTGCAGCGCCACAAGGTTTCGCGGCGGAGCCTTCTCGTGGGGCTGGCGCTGACTTTTCTGCTTCATCCCCGCAGGTATAGGTTCTTTTTTGCTCCGCTGCGCGGACTTCCATCTTAATGTTTTGATGACTTAGATAATTTCTTTGTTTTTTGCAGGAAGCCAATCACACTTACCGCCCGAGATGGAATATTACTGAAGACAGCACCTTTCAGTCCATGGGTGTGTGTGCGGAATTCTGGGCTCATGCTGTGCCTCCATCTGAAAGGAGGTTCCAGGAGGACCGCGCTCGCGACGACCTGCTCAACGATCATATGTTTGCTGGGTCGGCCTTCATTGCTGCCTCCCAAGAGCTTCGCTCTGATTACGTTAAAGTACGTGATGCTCTTGCGGAAGCCAAGCAAGAGGCTAAGGTGTCTGCTTGGCATCTTTCTGATGCTCGCGAAAGAGCTGAGAAGCTCCAAGCAGAGCTCAGTGAGAACCGAGCCAGTGCCAACAGCGCCTTCGTGAAGCGTGGGCATGAGCTCCAGGCGGCGCGGGAGAAGCTGCAGGCGGTGGAGGCGGACGCGTCCAAGTACGCGCGCAGAGCGCGCGACTTGGAGCTGGAGGCGGAGGCGCGTGACCAAGCTCTTGTCAAGTCTATCACCGAAAAATCATCACTGGAGAGTGAGGTTGCGCGCCTGAAGAGGGAGCTGGCGGCCGCGCAGGCCGATAAAGATGAAGCCTTGGCGACGGCAGCGTCTAGCCAGGAAGCACTTGATGCTGCGCGGGCTGAAAAAGAAGAAATCTTGGCGACAGCAGCGTCCGACAAAGAGGAGCTGAAAAAGACTAAGGAAACTGTTGAGTTATTAAACTCTCAGGTTCCTGCCCTCGAGACGTCTGTTGCTGGCCTCGCGCAGGATCGCCACTGGCTCATCTCACAGGGCATGACTCGTTGCGCTTTTGCGATGAAATACTCAGACGAGTTTCAGGCCCTTGTGATGGACTGCAACGATGCCGCGCGCTTGGTGGGGCGAGCTGAAGGGTTTACGGATGGCTATGAATATGGCATGCTGAAGAAGAACCCATTCGAGTACCCTTATCAGAGCTCCGTTGCCTACGCGGACATGGCCGCGATGGGGGAGAAGTATATGAATACTCCCATTCCCATCCTTGCGCAGGTATTTTAACTTTAATGAGATTACCTTGATTTATTTTCCAAGTATCTTTGTACTCATATTTTTGCGTATGATTTGCAGATATCCGCGCTTGCTGACCAGCCTGATCTCGTCGCGCTAAAGAAATTACTTGACGAGTGCGAAGGGGCTGGCGGCGGCGATAATGGCGCGGCGAATGCTGGCGTTGCTAGCGGCTCTGGCGTGGCCAAAGGATCCGCTCCTGACACTGTCATGATAGAAGACTCCATTCAAGATGAAGAACTTGACTATGGTCAGTTTGGAGACGACGAGGAGCAGGCTGCGCCAGATGCCGAGGGCGATGATGAGGATGATGAAGAGGCTGATGTCAACGTGGAGACTTGAGAAGCCCTTCATGTTTTTTTTTTATTTGTAGTTTGTATCTCATCTTGTAAACTTGTAAATTTCAATGCTTTTGAATGAAATTCTGTTTTTCCCTTCTTCGCATCTTGCGCATTCCCATTCATCTCTTTATATCGCATGTTTGCTTGTTGAATATAAGATATGCTTGTGCGTTGGAATAAGAACAAGGTTGTAAGGAATTTATTATACTTAACCCTTGTCATATTGTAAGTGATTCTGCCATATCTTGATTATGTTGACACGTGTCTTGGCGCTTTCATTATTCCTCTTTTGCGCGACGTTATCGCGCGTTTATGGAATTATGACTTTTTTTAGCCTTACGCGTCAATGTGTTACTCAGATATCCATTACAATTTTATACGCGACCTTGACCTGAGACCTTAACAACTATGTTTTGGCGTTTGCTCTTGCCTTAGTTGTGTTTAGGTATTTTATGGTCAGGCTGCGCAGCATGTAGGATGGATGTTGTGAGTTGTTTGAGCTAAGGCTCACATTATTGGGCTAAGGCCCTGACGTTTTAGAGTTAAGACTCTTTAACGCGTTTGCGCATGTATGTTTTACTTCGTTTTATTTTGTTTTGATGTCAATATAGTGTTGTCATATTGGTCAAAATTAATAAAGGGAAGTGTGAAACATGTATGCAAAAGGTAATAGAATTGGGCTAAGGCCCATACGTTTTAGAGTTAAGACTCGTTAACGCGTTTGAGCTTGAAGCTCGCGCATGTATGTTTTACTTCGTTTTTAATTCGTTTTGATGTCAATACAATATTGTCATATTGCTCAAAACTAATAAAGGGAAGTGTGAAACATGTATGCAAAAAGGTAATAGAATCCACATTAAGAGAAGATAGCCGTATCATTATTCATAATGGCTTAAAAAGCCTTGATTACAAACTTGACATTTTTACATGAAACATTTTCTAAGTTGTGCCGCGTTCCATGCGCGCGGGATCTTCTTTCCATTCAAATCTTTTAAAGCGTATGCGCCTTTTCCCAATTCTTCCGAGACTTGATAAGGTCCCTCCCAATTGGGGGACATTTTTCCCGGGGGTATCGCGCGGCTAGCTTCGTTGTTTCGAAGGACAAAATCATTTTTCTTGAAGTGGCATTCTTTCACGCGCTGGTTGTAATATTTTTCCAGCTTTTTCTTGTACTTGGCTTCACTGATGATAGCCGCCTCTCTGCGCCCTTCAAGTAAGTTGAGATCCAACCTCCTTTCGCGCTCGTTATCAATCTTGTTCATCATGAGCACTCTATGGGATGGGCATCCAATTTCTGCTGGAATCATTGCCTCTGTTCCATAGGTTAGGCTGAACGGGGATTCGCCATTGCTGGTTTTGCTTAATGTCCTGTGTGCCCACAGGACATTAGGTAGCTCTTCGACCCAAGAATGGGATTCTCCCTCCAACCTTTTCTTCAGCCCATTTAACAAACTTTGGTTCGCGCGTTCCACTTGTCCATTCCCCTGAGGGTGATAAACTGAAGTGAAAATTTGGTTGATGCGCAATTCCTTGAGCCAGCTGGAAATCTTCTTGTCAGTGAATTGCTTGCCATTATCGCTCACAATTTCCATGGGCAAACCAAAACGGCATATGATGTGGCTCCAGATAAACTGCTTCATCACTTCGGCTGTGATTTTTGCTAGTGGTTTGGCTTCAACCCATTTTGTGAAATAGTCTATTGCCACTACCAAAAATTTTACTCGCCCAGGCGCTTGCGGTAGGGGACCCACAATGTCGATTGCCCATTTGTGGAAAGGCCATGCTGAGGTTACTGGAATCAAGTTGTTCTTTGGCCGCATGGTGTTCGGCGCATAGCTCTGACATGCTTTGCATTTTTGGATCTCCTTCAGAGCGTCCAAGTACATGCCTGGCCAATAGTAGCCTGCGCTCATTGTCTTGGCAACCACCATGCGCGGGCCAGCATGAATTCCACAGATTCCTTCATGTATCTCTCTGATCACATAACTTGCTTCCTCAGCATCTAGGCATTTCATGAGCGGCCCAAGATAAGAGCGTAGATATAATGTACCATCAAGCAGTTCATAGTTCTGCGCCTTGTGTCTTATCTTCCTCGCCTGCGCGCGATCATCTGGTACCTTTCCCTCCTTCAAGAATTCCATTATTGGAGTTATCCATGATGAAGGGGTTGTATGAGTTACCAGGACAGACTTCGCTACCACCGACGGGTTGCTCATTACTTCTACCCTGACATCTTTGCCAAAGTGATCAAAACTGGTTGATGCCATCTTACTCAGTGCGTCTGCAGATTTGTTTTCACTGCGCGGAATATGAATGATTCTGAAGCAGTCAAATTGCTCGATGAGCTTTTTCGCCTGCCCTAGATATAGAGGCATGGTGTTCTCCTTGGCATCATAAAGGCCATTGACCTGTGCTGCTACCAAGTATGAATCAACATGGGCCTCTAGCTTTTTAACTCCGAATTTTTGCGCGATGCGCAGGCCAGCCAGCAGGGCTTCATACTCAGCCTCATTGTTGGTGCTTTTGAAGTCCAACCTGATGGCGTAAGTATATTCATGATTCTCTGGATCCACCAGTTTTAGGCCTGCGCCGGACCCTTCGTTGTTTGAAGCTCCGTCAGTGAACAATCTCCACACATTTTCTTCGTCATTGGCTCGCGGAGGATCTACCTCGCGCTGAGCCTCTTCAATTTTTCCTTCGGGTACCTCGGCAATGAAATCGGCCAAGACTTGTCCCTTTATTGCTGGACGGGGCTTATAGGCGATCGTGTGCTCGCCTAATTCCAGCGCCCACTTTGTCAGCCTTCCTGAGAGCGCGGGGCGCCGCAAAACTTGCTGGATATTGTAACCAGTCAGAACTTCAATGGGATGACCATTGAAATATCTATGAAGCTTGCACGACGCGTGTGTTAGTGATAAAACTAACTTTTCCATGATGGAGTAGCGCGTCTCAGGATCTGTCAGCACCCGACTCACATAGTATATTGGCGTTTGGATTCCCTTGCGATCCACCAATAATACTGCACCGATGGCGCGCTCTCCTGCTGATAGGTATAATGTCAAAGTTTCACCAGGAAGTGGAGCTGTGAGCGCGGGCAGATTTATCAAACATTCTTTTATCTCCCTGAAAGCTTGCTCGGCCTCAGGAGTCCATTTGAATTGGCTTTTCTTTAAGCAATTCCTCAATGTGTTGACAAATGGGGTAGATTTGCTTGCATGGTTCGCTAGGAACCTGTTGATTGAAACCAATCTACCATTCAGCTTCTGGACTTCTTTCATGGTGGATGGCGAGGGCATGTCAAGGATGGCCTCCACCTTCTCAGGGTTCACCTTGAAACCATCCTTGGTGACCATTACACTTAGAAATTTTCCCTCTAGTACGCCGAAAGTACATTTGCTCGGATTGAGCTTCATGTTAACTTCCTTTAGGCGCCCAAGGGTTTCTTCGATGTCTTTGAGCATTTGCTTTTCCTCCCTGCTCTTGATCACCAAATCATCCACATAGACTTCTAGGTTTCTTCCGATTTGCTCGCTGAAAACGGCATCCATAAGTCTTTGGTAGGTGGCGCCCGCATTCTTCAAACCAAAGGGCATTTTTGTGTAGCAAAAAACACCCTTGTCGGTTCTAAATGCGGTCTTGTCCTCATCTTGTGGTGCCATTTGAATCTGGTGATAGCCCTTGTAGGCATCCAGGAAACATTTGAGTTTGAATGGCGCCACGGAGTCCACCTTTGCATCGATGTTTGGGAGGGGGTAACAATCTTTTGGGCACGCTTTGTTGAGGTCCTTGAAGTCAATGCACATCCTCCACGACCCGTTACTTTTCTTTACCATCACAGGATTGGCTACCCACGTCTGGTATCGTATCGGGCGGATGATGTTTGCGCGCAGTAAATTCTCAACCTGCTCATTCATGGCCCTCGCTTTCTCATCCCCCATGACTCTCTTCTTTTGAGCAATTGGCTCTACAGACTTGAAGGTGTTGAGAGAGTGCTGCGCCAGGTCTCGCGGAACCCCAGTCATATCAGAGTGTTGCCACGCGAAGACCGACATATATGCTGTGAGCAATCTTTTCATTCTCAACCTCGTGTCGTCTGATATCGTTGCGCCAATTGTGATCTTCTGCTCCGGGAATTCTGGGTTGAGAATCCATTCCTCTGGCGTGTTGTCTGCCATTGGAAGTTTCATTCTCCCCTCCCGCGGAGTACTTGTCACTGCGCACAAATGATCTCTGTATACAAAAGTTACACCTGTTGGTGTTGGGAACCCCAACGCGCCGTGCGCTGGCGACGGTATGGCGTTGAATTGGGCAATCGTTCCCCTACCCAAGATCATATTGTGGCAAGAGGTGGTGGGCAGGACCAAGAAGTTGACAACTTCGGCTCGCTTGTGTTTGTCATCCCCCATAGTTAGCTCAAATTGTATTTGACCTAGGGGATGAATGATTTCATTTGAAACACCAGAGATTGGTGCATTCACAATTTCAAGCCTTGCTTGGTCTGCCGGATCCAGTTTCCTGAAACATTGCTCATACATGATGTCTGACTCGCTGCCAGTGTCAACCAGGACTTTTGACACTTCGTAATGAGCAATGTGTGTAGTGATGACCAGAGGACTGCTAATTGAAGGGCCTCCCCTGATTCTTGGGAAGATTACTTGTTGCTCGCGCCAATCTCCTTGGATTTGCGCGCTTCTCTTTCTTGATGTTTGCCCTTGCCTTCCTCCCTCGGCTACACATATTCTTTTGTACTTTTTGCTGGCTGAGGCTCCTGATTGCTCATTTTCTGGTCTTGAGTTTTTCACCAGGTGAGCCAGCTTGCCTGATTTCACGTCCTTTTCAATTGCATCCTTCAAGTGGTGGCATGCATCAGTGTTGTGCCCTGTGGACTTGTGAAATTCACAGTACTTGCCACTGTCTGATGGTCCCTTGTAGTGTAGTGGCTTGGGGCTTTTGAATTGGACATTCTCAGTGCTTAACACCTCTGAAGGCGTTTTAGTGAGGGGAGTCCATATTCTTGGCAGAGGTCTGTTAGGATCTCTGCCGCCCTCCCTCCTGTCACCCTCCCCGCGATTACGAACATCTTTTTGAGGCTGGGGTGAGCTTGGTTGCGCCTGCTTTTCTGCTGAAGAAAAACTGGTTGGTTGCAACCTGGACCATACAGAGTTCTGCTTGCCCCTCTTTTCTTTGCTGCGCGGTGACTCAGGTTGATGCGCTCTTTCTCTTGCCCTATCTTGGGCAATTTGTTTTTCATTCCTCGCGAAAACTCGCGATGCTTCCATTAACTTGGCCCACGTGGTGGGCATGCCCTCTCTGCTTACGAGAGCTCGGCGGAGTTGATCACTGCGCGCGCCTTGTATAAAGGCCACGCGCAGGAGTTGCTCAGTTATACCTCCGATTGCCAGAGACTCCTGATTGAAACGAGTGATGTAGTCTTCAATCGTTTCATCATTCCTGCGCACGCAGTGCATGATGTCATCAGGGTCACGCGTGTGTCTGTGCTGCTGTACGAAGTGGGCTTGGAACTTTTCCAATAGTTCCTCGAACCCATCAATTTGCCCAGTCGGCAAGCTCTCGAACCAGACACGCGCCGCGCCCGTGAGGCAACGAGCAAACATGTGACACCTTGTTGGCATCGTCCAGCTCTCTAGGTTTCCCGTGTTGTAAAAACCTTGCAAGAAATCGTCTGGATCTGTTGTGCCGTCATATTTACCCAAACCACTTGGCATCTTGGTTTTGTGCTGGATGGGAGCCTGCGCGATGCGCGCAGTGAACTTTGAATGTTTTACCAAGATGGCTGGTCTATACAGTGTGGTTACGTCCACTTGCCCTCTAACTGGTGGGCTGTACGGCATGTGCAGATCCAGATCGGCTCTGGCTCCAGGCGCCATGTTCACAGGCGCGCGGAGCTGTGAGCCTCCTGCATGAGTATCTCGCGTCTTCCTCATGCTGTGCACTTCTTCATCACTGAACTCAGTGTGTGCAGTGTGAACAGAATGTCCTTCTTCCGGCGCGCGCGGCCTTTTTGTTCCATGAACAGTTTGCTTATCAAGCGCTTGCCTTTGTGTTAAGTCGGCTAGCTTTTTCTGTTTGACCATCTCATTGTACTTGTCCATTAGACGCCGCTGCTCGTTTATGAGCCATTATTTAGGATCATTTGTTTCATCTTCTGGACCCATTGGTCCTTTTTGCTTCGCGCCGGCAAGATTTTGTAACGTGAGATCGTCTGGAGGAGTTTCAGTCTGGCCGTGAGGAGTTGTGATGAAGGGACGGTTACTGGTGGTGCGCGTAGAATCACGCGGCACCCTCAGAAACTGTTGTCCCTCATTAACATCCTCACGTTCAATATCCTCTAGAACTTGATCAACGTTATGAACGCCAGAAACCATGGTGATTTTTTTTTTTATTTTATATATAGATCTGATGAGATCTGATTGCCGTTGTAACAGTGGATGGCGCCAATGAAGAGACGTGGATCGACTCACTGGTAGACGATCTACTTTTCTCGGATGTGATTATGCTATTTCACCGATGGTTTCTCTTGGATCTATGTTCTTCCACCTACAAAATGAACAGCACCGTCAACTTACCCCTCAGAAAGGGACAGAGGGGTCCTCTTTGGGGTAACCCTCCGGTGTGAGAATAAGTATTTGTGGGAGAAGATAATAATGTGTGAGTAAGGAAATCTGAAGAGTATTGCTTAATAGCTGAATACTCTGTGATTGTATGTTGTCAGGTGATATCTGATGATGCTTCCTTGTGGAGTTGATGCTGTATTTATAGTGCTAGGGTTTCCACTGATTGGGCTCAGCCTTGTTGGCCTCCTCCAATTGCTCTGCGCCACGTGTCCTCTGGGACACCTGGTGCTTTCTCATTGGTTGTAATCACGTGGTAGCACATGTGTCATGCTGAGTTGTCCACCTTTCATTTGGCAGCTGTCAACATCAGCATATTCTTATTCCTTAAAAAGATACCTTCTGGAAGGTTGTCTGACGTGCACAATCAAGGTTGCCCTAATCCTGCTTTGGATAAGGACGAGGTTGATTATGTGCATGTGTGATATGCGCCAATCCTGAGGATGCGCGAGGTCTTCTCTTTATTCTCACGCGCAGATGTTTCATGCGCAGATGTGATATGCGCCGCGCGCTGATGCGCCACGCGCATATGTGATATGCGTGAGCATATGTGATGCGCGAGCATATATGTGCCTGGGCATATGATGCCTGAGCATGTGTGGTGCCTGGGCATATGATGCCTGAGCATGTGTGGTGCCTGGGCATATGATGCCTGAGCATGTGATGCATGAACATATGTGATATGCGTGAGCATATGTGATATGCGCCATGCGCGTAGGTTTTGGCTTTGTGCCTTCATAATGTCTTGATTTCAAGCTTCTTGTCTATATCTTGTGGGTTGACCCGCCTTGCTCGGTGTTGAGGCGGGTACATACCTCTTCAGCTAGTAAAATGTTTCTGCTAGTAAAATATTTCTAAAACATTTATATATATATATTTTCACCCATAAATATGGATTTTAATTAACACTTATAAACAAAAAATGTTTGAAGGGAGACAGGTCCGTAAACATGAATTCAAGAGCCTGAAATTAGACTTTATAATATACACATGAAATTTATGATGGTTCATGAGAGAAGTGAGATTAATGTGATAAATAGATTTAGACTATTGATTAAGTGTAATCAATAGCATACAATAAAAATAACAATTTTATAATTATGAAAAGAGAATTAAACCATGTTTTTAAATGAAAATGGTGTATTAGTCTCATGAGTGTAAGCTAATAAATTTAAGGGACAATTCCCAAAATAGTCCTTAAGATGAGAGGGAAATCCTAAATAGTCCAAAAGTTTTTAAATTCCCAAAATAGACCCTGGAAACCTATCTCCAACATGACATTGGTATTCTTGACGTGAGATTTGGTTAACCACTCACAGATTGACACGTGTAAAGTTAACATGAAAGTTACAAAGAAATCTGTCTGCGCCGATAGTTTTCAAGCTAAAACCATTTTCCCATAAATTCATCTCCTCCGACGTATTTCAGGTTAATTTCGTCTCCTACGAGAAATTTCAAAAAAGTTGCAAAAAAACAATACTTTTCCAATGAATTTAGTCTTGTTAGATGACTTTTAAAAAAGTAAAAAAAAAACGATAATTTCCCAATGAATTTAATCTCCTCGGATGATTTTCATAAAAATTTTAAAAATCCGATGTGAGGGTTACAAGTGTTAAGAATGTTGTGGGTGGTGGTGGTTGATGATGGCAGTGGGCGGTGGTGGTGGATGATGTCGGTGGGCGGTGATGGTTGATGATGGCGGTGGGCGGTGGGTGGTGGTGGATATAATTTTCAAAAAATTTTATTGACAACTATTCTTTTTATGCAAAAAAAGATAACTTTCATCTAAAAACCATCGAATTTAAATAATTTGTAACAAAATCCATCTTTTCCGACAACTCTTCTTTTTATGCAAAAAAAGACGAAATTCACTTAAAATACGTCGGAAGAGATGAATTTATGAGAAAATGATTTTGACTTGAAAACTATCGGCGCAGACAGATTTCTTTGTAACTTTCACATTAACTTTACACGTGTCAATCTGTGAGTGGTTAACCAAATCTCACGTCACGAATACCAATGTCACGTTGGAGATATGTTTCCAAGACTATTTTGAGAATTTAAAAATTTTTGAATTATTTAGGGTTCCTCTCTCATCTTGAAGACTATTTTAGAAATTATCCCTAAATTAAAACGTTTCTATGTAGGCAACGACTTCCTTTTTACAACTTTATTAATTGATTAATTAATTCTAATCATCATGTTATCTGACAAAATCAAGTTGCAAAAAACCAAGAAGCTATTATTTTACAAATTTTCAATCTTTGAAAATTATTACATGGTGTAGGGTATTGGAAAGGAATCGTGTGAGGCTAAGACCATTTGTAGTGGATGAAGTCTTTTTGTGGGTGTTGTGTGACATGTGGCGTCACGTTAGCATAAGGACTTTTTTACTAAAAGGGGTTTAGTGAATGAAGCCCCAACAATCATTATCTTATTATTATTTTATTACTATTATTTATAAAAAAAATAACATATAAAAAACCCACCAATCAAAACCAACCCTTCCCCCTCACCCGGCGCTGTGTGGGGAGCGCACCCCCTCCATGGCGCCCGTAGCGCCTCGGGGAGGGGGGGGGAGGGTTTCCGGTGCTATAGGGATGGGAAACGGCCCACTACATATGGTCTAATGATCTTCTTTTTGCGTGAAGCAAAATTAACATTTAGTTGTAAAACACATATCTACCTACACACAAATATTTACTTTCAAGAATTATAGTGTAGGTAAACAAATTAGATACTACATGAACATATAAATTGTGTATAAGTACCATGGTAATATTACAATTTCATACACACATAAAGAATGCATATCAAAGTTTGTTTGAAGAATAACTCATACACATGAAGACACATTCTAGATTATGTTTGAAATTCATAAAGATGAACAAACAATAGTGTTATTGGTCATGGTACTTTTAGTTATAATTCACAAACCACAAGGATTGATATATCTACTGTGGTGTAGGTAATATTAGTGTGAAGGATATTAGATATAAGGTTGGTTCTATAGCATATCCAATTGTAGTGTACACGTATTGAATGATGTGAATTTAGCTAATGTAGAAGGTCATGTTTGTATAGTGTTGTAAACTACACGTTCTGAATGATGTGAATTTTAAATGGTTATGAATCTTTCACATAACCAACACATTAGTGATAAGTCTAGAGTATTTATTCGGGTAATTTTTCTTCACTTTACAATATATTGTTAACCGCAAGAATTAGAATAAGGACTTACTTTAATTACCTTTTGAGTTTTCACTACTACACAAATAGGTATTTGGTACGGCCAAATCTATAGCAAATCCGTAGCAAACTGGGTGTTTGCTACGGATTTGCTACAGATTTGGTCCGTAAGTACAAGTCTCGTAGCTAACTTTTTTGCTACGGAATCAGAATTTGGCTACGAGTTTAGCTATCGAAAGAAACGTCGTCATTTTAGCTATATTAGTTACGGATTTTGCTACATAATTGTTTGCTACGAGTTTTTAGCTACGAATTATTAGTTCCGGAATTTTGCTACGTTTTTTAGCTATAGAACTTTGCTATGATTTTATAACTATGTAATATTGCTACGGATATTTTAGCTACAGATTTTGCTATATACCAAATTTTAGCTACAACTTTGACTACGAAATTTTTCTAAAGATTTTGTTACCATCTAGCTACAGAGTTTGCTACCGAATTTTAGCTACAATATTGGCTACAAATTTTTTCTAAAGATTTTGTTACGATCTAGCTACAGAAATTTGGTATGGATTTTGCTATGAAATTTAACTAATTTTTGCTACGAATGTAGCTACACAAATTTGCATTATTTAGCTACGGATTATATAATTTTAGCTAAAGATTTAGCTATGTAAACATTATATTCAAATTTTATAAAATACCATAATAAAGATAAATATTCAAACCAATTTAGCATAAAATATCCAAATGTAATCAAGATCAAATCATCCAAAATGAAATAGAATAAAAATTGAAATTTCCATATATCTTAAGTTGGTGGAAGGCTAATTTGTAGCTGATTTCTTGATAATAACTGAAGTTTCTCATTCATTTCTGCAAACAATCTCGTGTTTTCTTCAATTTTTACCAACATAGCCTGTTTTTCTGCTTTTCTTCGTTCCAACTCTGCTACTTTTTCCCGTTCTAACTCAGCTATTTTTTCCTCCAACTGTTGCATCTGTAATTATATATTAATGCTCATGTTGTGAAACAAGCCTAATAGCCAAGTAATATGACAAAGAGATGTATGGAGAAAAGGAAGAGATATTATTAATAAGGCGTGTCTAATACAATGAGATACAAGAATATTATATAGAGATGTGAAAACTTGGAGAAGAAGCCAAATCTATTTTAGGTGTTGATAACCATAATAATTATAATTCATAACACTCCCCCTTGGTTATCAACTACATACGCTTCAGGATGCTGCCTCATTAAAAACCTTGCTAGGAAAACCCATTGGGACAAAACCATAGCCAAGGGAAAAAGAGTACAGCGCGTATTGTCTCCCCCTGATTTGTATATCCTTTAAAATTGTAACCATCGACCTTTTATGTATGCCGCAAAAAAATTTTGTAGTCAATTATTTACGTCTTCGTCTCTTGGCATGCAAATCCTTAAGTTGAACAATGTTGCATGATCTTTACCTGAAAACTTCTATTGCTTCATCTGGTAAACATATCAGTTGTATCCATGACCCTATTGTGTTTCTCTGCATCAACAAGACTAACCAAACTTATTTTGATGGGTTAGTAAAATATAAACCCATATATTTCTTACCTGAAATATGCGTGTTAACCCATTTCGATGTCCTATTGCTGGACACATGCTGATAAATATAAATAAAAGAAAAAAATAATCATATATATCTAACAGTAAGACATAATGCACATATGCATTTAATTATGGTATTTCTGAACCAATAATATTCATATTCAAATAGATAATGATATAGAGTCATTGTTAGGCATCCTTTAACATGTTAAATATGATTAAACTTGTCCATGGTAAAATGTCTCAACATTTTCTAGATGCACTTTGATGGATTTATAAGCATATAATTACACATCTACTCGAACTATAAGTCGAACAATAATCACACTATGTCAAGGTCTTTCAAAAAGAATTATATCTTTAAAAGCTCATAAGTTTCTCTCGATTATGTGTTTATCCACATTGTAAACTGTGATTATATTGAACTTTGAAACATGAAATTTTGATAAAAGTATGGCTAATTATATCCAACTTATCTCCCTCTTTATCAAAATATCTCTTGAGTTGTGTCAAGCTCAATCCAAATGATTTAGTCCATACGTAATAAGCATAAATCCATGCATTTACCAATCCATCATGGACTTCTTTCAACTTGACGAATTATGCATACACATTAACTTTTATAGGATTTTTGTTGCATAAACTTGCTCATTGACACATCATTTTATATCACATATCAAAAATCCATATTGTATTTGTTTATTAAGATATTGTACTCATCACGTACATTCTCTTCTATGTGTATGCTTATTGTTGCACATAATCAATTAATTTTTCAAGCATTCAGTTACCTTAGGAAACACTTAAGGAGTTCCATTTATGTTTCAACATATTCAATGCTCGTAAAGTATTCATATGACTCTATACACAACAATCATTATGTTCTCAAGAACTTACTTTACATGATTTGATAATTCAAATCCTTCATAGTTTTTCTTGTAAACTCTCAATATCAACTGAATAATATTGGACACGTATCAATTTTCTCTTTATATTACCAGACTGTTTAGTTATCGGAAAGTCATTACTTCCACTATTGGAGAATGTGTCTCCTCATAATTAATCATAGGTCTTCGCAAAAATTCTTGTGCCATTAATTTTTCCTTATATAACTTGATTTGATAATTTTACACGATTCACATAAAAGACTCGTTTCTATCAACACACATATTACAACTTCAGTTGTATGGACTGCTGGTCCGAAACTTTCCGTCATAATTGAGAATTTAACTATGCCTTACTCGCGTCTTTCAATTTTGGCCAATAATTTATATGTTGTCATTCTCAGGCAAATCTTAAATCTTGATCCTCATCAATTCAAGCGCTATATTATATACAAAATTATAACGACGTCGATTTTATTTCGATTCCATATATCTTGTTGACATGATACAATCAATTTATTAATAGCTCTTTACTTTCAGGTACCTGAGGTTCTTCTAGAACCATCATGTCTAATATCTCTTGAAGAGACCTTTTACCACCTCGACTTGACCACTTTGATTACTTGCTCCAATTTGCGAGGAAAATTTAACTTTAGAATCGAATGGTCTACCACGTGTTAGACGTGCCATAGACTCATCATTAGTATGTGATCATCCTTCTTGGACACTAATGTTAATCGGAGCATAAGCAGTTGATTTATTTGACTTAATTAGTCACTCAATTTATGTCAGTAAACTTGTCTGGTAATTGATTCAATAATCTTTTCAAATAAATTATCCTTTGAACTTTTAGTTCATATAATTTAGTTTAAGGATCAATGATAATTCATTTTAATTAATTTCGTTTTCCAACTGCTTTATATCTCCACCTGATGTTGGGAACATCGATTCACTAAAGTGAAGACCAATGAGTCACAAATAAATATCTCATTAATGGCTCTAAGTATTTAATCATATACGATATTTAATACTGACATAAATTCCCAACTTCTTTATGATCTCATCTTTGTGTCTTGTGGTGGATTAATTTCAATATATAACGCATACGAAATATTAGATGAGATATATTTGGTTACTGACAAAAAATCAATTGCAATTGGTGGAAGTATCATAACTTGTTGGCTTGATGTGAATTGGTTTAAAGACATGTAAAATCATATGTACTCAAATACAAACATGATCCTTTGCTCTCGTGATAATTGCCTTTGCAACCAATTACAGACGTTGAGTAATCGTCTTTAAGTTATAAAGTTCAACACTTATTCCAATGATCATTATTAACCTGAGAATCAAATTCATTATTATAACCAAATGTAAGTATACCAAGTTGGAATAATATGCTTGCTATCTTATTAGCTAAGCCATAGATAATGCAAACATGAAGTTGCGATCTTGATAACCATTTAGACGATGCATCAATTTTCAAAACACTAAATGGTATCATGTTAGGATATGTGTTTCTAGAGATTCACACCCTCCTTCGGTTGGTAAATAAATGATTTCCCTTGAGAGCAATATTACATGTATAATTATTATAAAGTATCTTTTGGTTTCTCAATAAATTTCACATCATCATTGACTTGGTGTGGTCTAACCGGTCATGCCGTTAAATAATCATGATCCATAAACTTCATGTTTATGATCGTATATGTATTATACTTATTTAATACAAAACTATAAATATGAGAGAACATTGCATTATCGTTTCAAGCGATCATATGATTTCACATTTTGATTTCCATATTTTTTTCTCATATATGATCAATCTCTTTGCCACATGTGGTGGTCGATCTCATTATTAACATGGGCATAATTATAATTTGATGATCGATCTCATTATTAATATAATCACCATTACAATTTTCTCAATTATGTCCATGATTGCAATGATTAATACGTTGTCAAATTTACTTCAGGAATGGTATAAAACCAAACCACAATTTTCTCAATTATGTCCATGATTGCAATGAACTATACGTTGTCAAATTCACTTCAGGAATGGTATAAAACCAAATCGTTTCCATGGTTTATTCATAACTTTCTCGGTCATGACACATTTCATACACTTTAATGATATGCTACTTCGTGAACATATTTGAGGTTTTACAAATGAAAAATGGTCTTGTCCAGTTTTTCCTCATAACTAATCTTCTCTTCATATAACAAATATTGAGAAGTAATACATGAATGAGTCATGTAAGATTTATCATGCTAATATTATATAACCTTCAATTATGAGATTTAGAGAATATGACACTTCAAGGCTCATATTTGAACATATTTATACTCTTTCATGACAGTGATAATGAACCATACATTTGGTTTATTTGTTCTATTATAAATAATATCATAATATATATATATATATATATATATATATATATATATCACACGGTAAAATTATACAATACATGACGTTATAACATTATGCTAAAAGTTAACGAAATAAAATGTTATCATTACTTACGGGAAAATATATATAACTTATGTATCAACATATTAGGGTATCATCAATCACAAATATATCTTATATACAAATATAGATATATAAATTTTGACACCAATTTCAAAAATAAACAATGTTGCTATAGTTTCCACTCAAATCTAAACGACAATTAACGTTGTTATAGTTTCCAGTTTTCCACTAGTACTCAAAAGATGTTGTGTTTAAGTTGCCACATAAAATTATCAACAAATAATTTACTTACACATTAAAAGTATGGTGTATATTGTATAACAATAGAAATATTCATTTAGATATTATGTGCAAATCAACTCTAAAAATTTACGTTATAATTTGGATTAATAGTCAAATTATATTTTATGACTTGATTTCTCTTTCAATAATCGTATAACTATTACTGATAAAAGAAAATATAAAATCAAATCCTAAAGATTTTTTAAAATTTATCCTAGTATAAACATAGTAAAATTCATATATGTCTTTATCAATTATGTGCAAATCAACTCTACCACTTGTCGCTTTCTCTCTGTATTTGTTGTTTTGAGAAGACTCAATGCCACGATCATTTTCTCAATTTTGAATTATTTGCAGATTTGCGGATTCACGCTTAAGCAATACCTTTTAAGCAATTTCTCCCTTTTTAAATTGCAATATAAAGTTATTCTACACAAGAACATGATGAAATCCATAACAATAACAGTTTCAAACACAAATGAGTTGTCTGCTATAGAATAAAGGTATTTTTTTTTATTAATAAAAAACTTTTTTTTTTTCAAATATCCTTTTATATATAACACAAACCGAACTACATCTGGATAATGGGTAAGCGAGCAACAAGCTGCGCCGTGGACCACCTTCTACACCCGCTCCAAGAAGCGAACCGCCTCGGGAGCTAGGGATCCAAAAGTGTCGAAGGCAAATGGAATGAACACGTGCTGATTCTCCAAACACGATGTCTCATGCTTAGCAACCTTCCTAGACTCCGCTCTCAAAACCGCCTGTCCCGGTACGAAGCCACTGTCTCTCAGCCCCACCAACGGGGACACCCCAGTGAGGTCAACACACGCATGCTTACCCCTGCCCAGCTAAACACAAGAACATCCGCAGGACGCAGGGTAGATCTTCCCTCACGCGGATCAGTCAAAAAGTTAACAGGTGCCTCTTTCTTGGCTGAGATCCCGGCACGTCTAAGCACATCCCATAACACATCTCTAACCCTGTCATGACGATACTTGAATCCTGGCAATTCCTTACAGTGGAGGGCATGCTCACCAAATCTATCCAAACAAACTTAAATGAGATTTGGAATCTTGAATGAGATCTGGGCACAGAACTGTGTATTTGCAATTGAAATGGTAGCGTCAATTTGTGAAATAATAATTCAACCCAATAATTAGACATATAACTTCGTTTGTTGTTTTTTTCTTTTCTTTTCTTTATTTAATAGAAATAGCAAGCTATATTACACAATAATAAATATAAATATATATCTATAAAACTGATACGACCTTATATATATATTTATTTACTGTCTGGTTTGGTTTTCCGTGCCGGTTGTGACCAGTAAATGATCCAAAAAATATTTCTTATGAGTCCATTTTTTTAGCGTTCAAATTTTACATAACAAAACGTTAATCTTTTTTCTTTACATGAAATTTTTCTATGAAATTTAGATTTAATGTTGAAACATGTTTTATAATTTTTCAAAATAAAAAGGAAAACTACACATTTAAACAATTATTTATAAAAAATCTATCTATATTTTCTAAACTAGTTAAAATATCACCCGATTTTTTAGACCGGTCCAATCGTTCCGACTAGTGAACTAGAACGGCCAGTTTATTGACTTGTCCAGTTATAAAAACATTGAATGTAACATAATAAAGATCCAAGTTATCCAATATAGCACAATAAACATCCAAATTACCAAACAATAACATGATAAATAAACAAACTAGTATTCATCTTCATATTAGTCTGCATTGTCATCATCGTCATCATCATCATCATCATCATCTAAACCAGTATCTTCAAACACAGCTTGTTCACGATCATCATTTATAACTTTTTGATCATCATCACTTATATCGTTGACTTCTTCTATTACATTTCCGTGTACATGAGTAATAGGGAGCAAATCATCACTTATATCGTTGACTTCTTCTATTACATTTCCGTGTACTAATTCTAAACCCAATGACCTTATTTTATTGATTTTTATTACAATTATTGTCATTTTTTATGTGTCATTTTTATTACTCGTCCCGAAAACTCGAAATCTCGGAGATGGCCATGATATTAGTATAATGGGTCATTGGTCCATACCTAAAGATACAAATGGGTCAACTTATTTTGAGATTGTTTGTATAACGGTCGTTTTTATTACTCGTCTTGGTCATTCAAAATCTTAGACACGGTCCTGAACACAGGATAATGGGTCGTTGGTTCATCCCTAAATAAATAGACAGGTCAACTTCAATTGGGTACCGTGTTGATAAGAAGGCATATTTGTTGAGATTTTTTTTAAGATTTTCTAATTTATTTTTGTTTTTCTGATTTGCTACAGATTTCACAAATTAGTTTTATAATACTTTTTTTGTTACGCATTTTGCAACAAATTTTGTGTCACTACTTTTATTTTCTCAAATTTGCTACAAATTTTGCTACAAATTTCGCCAAATTAGTTTTATTTTATTTTTTTGTTGATTTTGCTACGCATTTTGCAATGAATATTTTGTCATTGTTTTAATTTCTCAAATTTGCTACGAATTTTGCTACGACTTTTACCAAAATTTATTTTACAATGCTTTAAATATTTGTTTTCATGATTTTGATACGGATTTTGCTACCAGTTTTATGAAGTCATTTTTATCATACTTATTTTTTCAAGTTAGCTACAGATTTTGCTACATATTTTTTTTCGCAACGATATATCCGTAGCTAACTCATAGCAAAATGTATCCATAGCTAATCCGTAGCTACTTCGTAGCAAAATTGACGACCGATTTTTTCCGTAGCAAAAAATCCGTACCAAATACCTATTTGTGTAGTAGTGTTTGGCGTGTAAGTTGCCGAGCTGCCAAATTAGAACCTACACTGGAATCTTAATACACAGTCAGCCACCACGTATCGTTCCACGTAAGATGATTTTTGATAGCTGGGATGGCCACGCTAGAGAAAGACTAACGAAGTTAACATCCGTTAGCCACAGCCCATTAAAAACAAATACACAAATAGTTGGGACTGCCAGCAGGCAAGTATAAAGTTGGGACTGATATTTATCAACAGGGCATAGTTTGGATTATTTAAAACCAATTAACATACAAATCATTTAGTTGGGTTAAGGCTGAGATGCTAGTAGGAAATGGCCCCTCAAGAGAACAACCTTGTATATACCTTCATCATTAACCAAACGTTGACATGTTTTAGATTAATACATCCTTAGCAAGCAATGGAACTTTTGAAATTGTAAATATAGAGAGAGAGAGAGAGATGGATACATTTCCATTTAAAGTAACCAACTTTGTTTCCGACTATAATAACCAATTCCTCAACAGGATCTTTGGTTACCATAAATCAAAAAGTTCAACGGTTAAACAAAAATCCACAAAAACTAAAACTAGATTAGCTTTCGATGTAATTTCCCCTACAAGGTTCTTACAATTTCTCTACTTTTGTCCATTTGACAATGAAGTTTGGTAGTTTTTCTGTGAAATTGTTGTCACTTATTCTCCTATAAAAGTAATAAACTCACAACAGTTAAGAAAAACAAATGATAAACCTTTATGGATGATAGATGATTTGTACACAACCAAATAATATTGGTTAAAAAAAGTATGGTGTACAAATTTATCATCTTCAGAGATTCAAACTCCGACCCGAGTGTCTCAATACGCGCCTCCTTAACCCTGTCGACTCCAACATGTCGATCCTTCAATGCTTCCCAAATTTCTTCCGCTGAAGTAAGATTAGCAATTTGCAATACCAAATTTTCAGGAATTGCTTGGTATAGTAATGCAATTGCCATGTTATTCTATTTCTCATCGACTTCAGTCCCTGCTTTTGGTTCAACCGCTTCCCATATACCATGGACATTAAAGAGCACTTTAATTTTTACAACCCAAATGGTATAGTTTGTTTCGTTAAGGATCGGGCACTGAAAATTCATTGATGTCCATCCATCCTTTGTTGTTGCAACTTCCTTTTCTTTCGACTGTTTTTCCCTATTCTGGCAAACTTTTCCTTTCCTCAAGTTATATCTGATTAACTTTTATTCAAACAAAATAAAATAACTGTAACAATCCTGGTTTTGGGCCTATTTTTTTTTAAATGTTATCTACTTAGTATTTGATTTACAAAGAACTATTAGATTGAAGAAAAACTAGGAAAACAATGAATACAATTTAGAACATGTTGCACTCAAAATCGCACTGTTGGGCAAGCCCACACAATTACTAAACCCACTTAAAATATTTATCTTACCACATTTATTTTATTCATGAAACAAATACAAAACGAGTCTACCTAATTTCCATATTAGGTAATCGTATCAAAATATATACATACTTTCACAATACTTGTACAAATAACTCATGTTATTGGGTGTGTTTATTTGGTATATGTATACATATAGTATTATTTTCAAGATTAAATAAATTTCCAAACAATTTATAAATACTCATGCATACATATTATTTTAAATAATCACTTAGTTATATAAAGATATCTATTAACTACACTAATTTTATAAATATCACAAGTGTAGAAGACCTATTTTATAAAAACTCCATAATATCTTGTTAAGATTCTCTACTAACATAAGATGAACCAACCCTTTAGCAAGTGACTTTCACTCTCTTGTCCTCTCTCCCAATCCAAATCATATACAGACACAAGTATACATATTATTTTCAACTCAAACTATTAGTACAAGATTACACTCCAACATAATACTGGTTAACTCAAAATCACTGCATCAAATCTTCCCATATCTTTCCATATCTTCTAAAATCAAGAAATCTCTCTAACTCTCAACAAAATCTTTTACTCTCTCTCTTCAGATTCTGCCAGCTAACAAAAGTCAACTTTGAAGATTAATATCTCACTCTAAACTCAACCAAATGACCCTATTCTTCTGCTATAATAACCTTCAATCTCCTCCTGAAAGATTCACACCGGCCTCACTTCATTTTACCAAGGTTTCGACCTCCAAATCGACTTAATGTCATTACTGCGCAAGAACCGAAACTGCAGTGATACTTTTAATTCGTCATCTTGTTTAAGGTATCAAACGAGTTCAAATTTCGTTGATTCTTTTTCCCACATCCAAGGATTTCAATAATGTTTATTTTGGTTGAAATCCTAGGTGCATTTGATGCTCAAAAACGACCCAACATTCGTCCAAAAGAGTCACGAGTTCTAGAAGCATCATAGGTGAGTTTGCACTCTTGTTGTTTTGTGAGTTCAAAAGCCTTTATGCTCATGAAACTCTTCTAAACTTTTGCTAGGATCATAGTCCCTCAATCAAAACCAAAATACGCCTTTGAACCCGACCTATAAGTCCTCTGATCCTCTCTCGGTTTCTGTTGTGTTCTGCCAAGACGAAGACCCGAAGCACTCTTAAACCGGGTATCACACCTACATACCAATATTATAAGTTTCATACTCCTAAGTGCACATATGGTTTGTAATCATTCTTAACCTTGTTTTCATAGAAGTAATCGGCCTATTGTGACCCTTGTTCTAGGCATACTTCAACTCCACTTGAAGCCCCATAGCCGCCTTCAACAAGGTAAACCCGAAGCTCGACTTGTTTCCTTTGAAATTCATGTTTTCTACTAACTATTGTACTAAACTCTTATTCCTTCAAAACCCACGAAATTCACAGATGTTTGGACCCTCCTGAAGCCCTCTACTTGTGTGTGAAATCAATACTAATACAAGGTACACGAATCCTAACCGAAAACATTCGTTAAATACGTCTATTATTGAGTTTTACACATCATATAGGCACAAATGATATCCATAACAACCAAAACATTATAAATGTTAAAATTCCAGTAAGCTAATCACTCTAATCTCTACATAATGGTCATTTGCTTGAAAACCCGTTTTATACAACATTAAAACTGTAAAACGAAAGTGAAACATGCACTATTTTACTAGATACACTAAAAGTAAATTCTTATCGTCAACTTAAAGTATATACTAAAAGTAAATTCTTACAGTCAACTTAAAGTATACAATAGGTATTAACAAAAAGAACTACCTCAATCCGACTTACGAATCAACCACACGGTAGAAACCAATAAGATACGTTAAAACTCATAACCATAGGAAACATTAATAAACTTGAGACCTGAGTTTTCCTAAGTTTATATCTACTATAAATATAAATTAGAATGTGTTTATAAGTCATTTAAGTATCTGTATAATAGCTATTATAATTTTTACCGATTAATATAACCGTACGAATACCATAAACTAGTAAAAATAGTTAAGGCCAAACCTAAAAGTCTAAAGATACTAAAGATTGTATTACTACAAGTTATGAATCTTACGTAAAAGAAATTTAGGGGGAGGTTTAGATAAACATTTTCTAACTAATGCTCTTAAAACCGCATAATAAATATTTTTGGGTCAAAAGACGTTTCTAACACTTTTTACACAAACGCGGTATTTCAAGTAAATTACACTTAAAAGCAATATATAATGTTTTCCCATGTTTTAAAATGATAAACTATATTCGAATTGCATGATTACGCTTTAACACGGTATCTTCCTAAACCGACAACTATAAACGTATATTTCCGAGCTACGTATTTTCTATAAAAATACTTAAACCCGAAATATATATTTTTACATTTTAGAACCTTAGATAATTAAAAATTAGAATTACTAATTATGTTGATACCAAAAGCTATATGCAAAGGGACTATTTTTACCAATATCTTAAAGACATACTCTAAGTAATAACTTAACTAGAAACCATACTCACATAGCCACTTAGTATAGATAAGTATAGCCTACAAATACGTTTTGTAAAACCGACCATTGACCATTATTTGACCAAACGTAATAACCGACACTAAGACATAAAGTATTATTATTATTATTAACTAATATGTGTGAACTATACATTTAATTATATATCAATCTAGCATGAACCTTAATCATATAGTCTCTTAAGACGAAACTCAAACGTTTCTAATTAAGGAAACTTTGTTCCTTCACATATTACTAAACGGAACCATAATCCACAATAACCTCAAATAACATAACATTAACCTACTTAGGTCACGAGCACATATAATATGATGCATATTACGTTTAGTGACATGTTATATGCATTTAGGAATATCTATGACTTGGAGCTGTTTCCGCATAGCATACAAGGTTCTTTAGCGTTTTATCTTCACGCATATACATAGGCCAAGGTGAGTTCATGAACTACCTTTTTTCTTAAATTTTTGGGTGGATACATGCTTTTATATGTTTTTAAACTTATTGGTGTATTATTAATCAAGACTGATTTAGCTGCCTTAAACAATCCCCGACTTTTAGCACAATCATTAACTCCGAAAGGAGCCACGGGATATATGGGTAGTACTATCTGGGAGACCCCCGCACACAGTGGGCCTACATCATGGGACGACCACCCGCTGAATGATAAAATGTATATATTGTGACATATATCCGCGCCATTTGTAACTTATGTTGGGCAGACATAAGTGTAATTTGACCCATAACAATAAGGGGTATGGTAAGGGGTATTTATTTTAGATGTTCACGGGGCGTGGACACAGGTTTGATTATGAACTTGCTTAATGTGCACCATACTTTTTAGATAATTTATATATGTATGTTTTTATAAATTAAACTCATGAACTCACCAACTTTTTAGTTGACCCAATTATTTTAAGCATGTGTTCAGGTACTTTTTATTCGGATATGGAGATTTAGAATCTTAGTCAAGAGCTCGCTTGGAGATAGAAGATACTTTTAGAAGACTTATGTCGAACCGTAGAGCGTAACCCGAAGAAGCCATGATGGATAGTAGAACATTTGCACCTAATTAGATGGTAGTTGAATTTTTAGTTTTGTAGTTGCATTAGACATTTGATTGTAACGTTGACGTAGTGTCTTAATATAAATTTGTTACCTTATTTCCGATGTGTTTTGGTTGGTATTCAGTCGTCACGTCCAGCCCCCTAGTCGGGGTGTGACAATAACACCACTGATTATACTTATGCAATCCTTCCAAAAACAAAACCTGGCTCTTTGATCAACTGGTTATGATCAATCTCGCATTGCGTTGAAAGTCAATCTCGCCTCGCGTTGAAAGTCAATCTCGCCTTCTGTGTTGACAATCAATCTCGCTTTCCTGTGTTGACAATCAATCCCGCATTCTCTGCGTTAATCTCGATCAATCTCGCTGCGTTGATAGTCAATCTCGCTTCATGCGTTGACAATCAATCTCGCCTTTTGCGTTGATCTTTAATTCCTTAACCAAAAATTATGAACCGTTGTTTTCAAACAAAGTTTCACTTGTTTTGTAGTTCTGTTTTCTACCTAATAGAAACACACAAAACAAGAACCACCACTTTCAATTTACTGCCCTGAAACTCAGTGGTCCAAACCACCGCCATTGGTTTCTCTTTCTTTGCCGGAAATACCGCTGGCCACCACCACAAATCAAACCTTGATTTGTTGGAATTTAAAACCCAATATTGTTATACAAACCTTCAATCTATTGCCGGGGAGTTGCACCGACAATTTCTGTTAGTTAAAATTCGCTGAAAAACGGCCTGCCGGAAAAACGAGTTCGCCGGAAACCCTCTCCGGAAAACGTGTTTCAATAGAAAACACCACTTCTGCCTTTCTCTTTTGCTGGGAACTTCAATATATCAACGGAGAACACCGTTTGTGACAATCGTCAATTTCAGGTTAACTCCGTTAACTCAACTCCGTCAATTCAAACTTAAAGATCACTGAATCTATAACGCACACCTCATTACATTTAAACTAGGGTTTAAATGACGCTTGACACTTACTACATGTGTAGTCTTTCGGGAATTGCACCGAAACGCAAACGAATTGACGCAAACCATTGGTGAATAAACGAAAAACGTCAAAACAATAATTATGTGATAATTATGTGTTAGACTTATGTGTTATGTGATAACATTGTATAAAACGCTAACTCAAGATGCAAACGAGTTAATTTAAGCTAGAAAAGTGATAAATAGGTAGTTAAGGGACCTAGATGTAACATGTTATTATTATTAATAATAATAAACCCTAACTCTCTCTTCTCTCTTTCACTCTACCGGACGGCAGCCCTCCCCCTCCCCTCTCTCGCGATCGGTAGCCTCACACACACACATATCACACCCGTTAAAGCTTGATTCTTCATAATCGGAGCATCCTACACTCGTTTCTAAGCACCTCTCAAGTTTCTCTTGGTTATCTCTGCGTTTTTAAGGTATATATATGAAACCCTAACTATTGAATATCATATATTAAGTGTTTTATGATTGATTATGGCTAGAGGATGATTGATTATGTGTTAGTGATTGATATTGATAGTCATATGTGATTTTGAACGGTGAAAGATTGATGAATCATTAATTGTTTGTAAACCCTAAAGGGTTACTACTGATTTTTATGATTAATAATGTTTATTGCGTGTTTTGAGTTATGTCATATGCTTAGGATGCATGTTAGATGATTGTTTATGCTTGCTGAGTTTGACAGCAGTGATTGTTAAAATTGAACGGTGTGTAACTTGTTGAGTATATAAGCAAACTGAGTTAATTATGAGTCTACAAGGTAGTACTCTGAGTCTAGTTTTCAGAAAGTCCAACCACGCCTAATTTGGAGGTGTTTTGGTTGGTCAAACGATTTAAATGCGATTAAAGGTCAAAACTGGTACTGGACAGATTGTAAGTTATGATTAGACAACTGTAACTAAATGTTAATGTAAGAATTGGTTGAGATTATTGATACTACAGTAAACTATGTTGAGTCTAGTTTCTAAAGAATATAAATTTGCAATTTTTGGACGTGTAAAAGTTAACCTTTATGATTTTACAAAAACGTTGTGCAAAGCTGAGTTGTTAGACCTGCTGTTAGGTTGTTTTGTAAATATTATATCTCATGAACTACGAGACCAATTGGGTTGGTTCCACTTCTGGAAGTTGACTCATTGGGTTAGGAACCTAACCCAAGTGGTCTTGCATTTATTGGATTTTTCGTTTAACGGGAATTTTAAATAACATTCGGTTGCGCATGAATTTGACTGTTATGAGTTTGCTGTAATGTTTTGATCATTGTGAGAAACCTATGGGGAATAAAAGTAAAATAAAACATGTTCTGGAAACCTAATACATGTATGCTTTTCTGATGATTTTTGATGAATTAATTGAGATGCTATGATCGGTAGAATAGTATAATCTTTCAAGTAGAATTCTGTCTCGGTAAAGTTAACTGCCGAACTTTGTGAAAATGCATGAAAAGTGCTAGTTGCTAGTTAATTGTTATGTTTTGACCAAATTGCCCCTGCGGGGAATACTTGCTAAATAAGTGTGGTATTTTGACCAAATTGCCCCTGCGGGGAATAGTTGCTAGTGATATACGTTATTAATACATGACACGTAAATAATTGTTCACACATGTATCGTATCACAAATGTACTTGTTAAGTCACACACGATTCACAAATAAACACGAAACGTATCTTGTGCTTAGGAATTATGTGCCGGGTCTAGAGACTCGATATTAGTTCCGATACTTAGAAAATCTCCTTGTTGTTTTAGAACGCTAGAGAGAGTTTTCTGTGACGCGCATCACTTGGTGATTTATTTTGGGAATTCTTCGCAAACAGTGAGTTCACTTACCCCTTTTAAACTGTTTTCAAACGCTTTTCACTTGGGGAGATAACATACTCCGAAAACGTATTTAAGATTTTGTTAATATAGATTATATATCACTTGTAAAGACTAAGTGGCAAACGCAATAACTAAAGTCCTTCATTCACATCGAACCGTTTAATATTGGATAATAGCGAGTCATTGTTGAGTAGTACTACTGGGTTTGACAAACCCCACCCAACGCTAAACTCGACTGGAGGTCGAGTGGGTGTAATCTTGGCTAAACACATACCATGGTCGGGATAGACCTGGTGGCAAGGCAAATGATAAACAGTCAGCTTCGGTGTCGAACACTTAGTAATACTTGTTTTATAGGCTAGCTACCTATAGATATATAATTGACATAACACTATCTGGTAACGCAAAACGCTGAACGCAAAACGCTGAACGCAAAACGCTAAACGCTTTATTTTATATAAACTTGTGAACTCACCAACCCCGTGTTGACACTTTTAGTATGTTATTCTCAGGTAGCCGAGGCGGGCGCGCAGTATAGGATCATGCATGGTTTTTGAACATTCTGATATGCAAACATGTTTTTAACTATTATCACTTGGGTTTTTAAGTCGTCCTGCGTGACGTAACTTTTGTCTTTGGTTTTTACGCTTCCGCACTTATTTTCATTTAAACGTTTTTATGGTTTGATTATAACTAATGATTCCGATCCTGTTAGTTCACACCCTCTGACGGTAAAACTCCGTTAGTGGATTTTGAGGGTGTGATACCGTTGATAACCATATCTTGTTCAATTTCACCCAAGGAAAAAAGTTCGCTGGGAAAACGAATCTGCCGGAACTTTGCTGGAAACTACCGATGTTGGCGGAAAAAACGCTGTCGATGCGTTTTTTCTGTCCAAAATCTTTCTTTGTTGCGGAAATAGTCACCACCAATCTTCAAATGTTCAAACTATCAATCAATTCGTGAAAGCCTGATGCTTGGATATCAATGTTTGTCCGGAACTAGATCTTTGATAATGAATTGATATGATAACAAGATGAACAAGAAGATAATATGAACAACACACTTTGATTCAAACTCTAACTTTGATTGAATGAATTAAATGTACTGATTGTTGCCCCTATTTATAGATTACATGATCCAATCATAAATTGACACTTGTACATGGAAGTTACAAACTTTCATATTAACAAATTTAGACCCTAGACTTTACAGACTTGTTTTAGTATAACTTAAACAAACTTTTAACTATTACACTACGACCCTTGTACTTCTTGATGATGCATGATTAACACTACATTCACCCCCTTAATCACGATAATCTTCTTCAAGACCTGCTTACAACAACGTTGGTTCCTCGTCATCATCCTTGAGAAAGTTTGCCTCCTCTCTTCCTTCCAAGTTTGGACATTCACTCCTGTAATGTCAGTTCATTGCACTTGTAACACCTTATGTGGCTCTTGTCCTGTTGCACTCCACTATCACCTCAACTTTTCCCTGACATCCGACGTTTCCCTCGTCTATGTCCAAAGTCGTCCAGATTTGAGTTTCTACAACCGCAATGCTCACACTTGTGGTGTTTACCCTTCCATTTTTCGTTTGCTCCACTGAATTGTAACTTCCCAGACACATCATCCTCCACAAAGTCTAAAAATTTTACATGATAACAAATGGTGTTTGGTTTGCCCAAAATCCAGTTAACAGAAAAGTGTGAGGGGGTGTGTTGTAGGAAAACACTCTTAGCATTCCCAATATTATGCCTTGAAGAGGAATCGAACCTCCACGCTCTTTCGCAAGTTCTTTTGAGTCTCGCGTGTCTACCATTTCACCACCAAGGCATCTTGAAAGTGAATCTTATTCCATGAATATGATATCAATCTAGTGTGATGTATGAAATAGTGGAGTGTTGGAGTCTTTCTATTGATCGGTTATGTCATATAGGCCCGAATTAGACATCCAATTGCTTCGATTTGAATTAATAGGAGAATGCCTTATATAGATATCCAATATATCAAAAAGATGGACAATCAAACCTATTTCTTGATTCAATAGAATCTTAAAAGGAGGGGAATCTTTCCCATTTAAGTCATGGAGAGCTACAAAGAAACTTGAATTGGTTCACTCAGATGTTTATGGACCAATGCAAGTTCCAAGTCTGGGTGGTGGTCATTTTTATGTTCTTCTTATAGATGACTATACTAGGATGTGTTGGGTTTTCTTCATATACAACAAATCAGAAGTTTTTTCAAAATCTAAGCTCTTTAAACTTATGGTTGAAAAAGAAGGGGAATGTCCTATAAAGGTGTTGAGGTCTGATACGGGTGGAGAATAAACCTCCACTAAGTTCAACAAGTTTTGTGAAGACCATGGTTTTTTAGAGGGAACTCACTGTCCCTTACAACACATTGGTGTGGTTGAAAGAAAAAGCCACACTGTTATGGGAATGTCAAGAAGTATGCTCAAGAGTATAAGAGTTTCTAATTATTTTTGGGCAGAGGGAGTTGCAACAGCCGTGTATCTCACCAACTTTGTGAGAAACAAGACACCTCATGAGGCATGGTATAATAGAAAACTTTCTATTAATCACCTCAAGGTGTTTGGATGTGTGGCATATGCCTTAATACCCTCACAATTTAGAAGAAAACTGGATGATAAGCCAGAAAAGTGCATCTTCATAGGCTATTCAACACGAAGCAAAGGTTATAAGTTATACAATCCAATTACTCAAAAGTTTATTACAAGAAGAGTCGTGAAATTCCTTGAAAATGAGAAATGGCAATGGATCAATCAAACTCAATCTCAAATCTTTGAAGCCATATTTGTTGATCCTTTCCCAACTATCTTTGATGAACCCCTCAATCATCCAAACCTAATTCACATTCACCTCACAATAGCCCAAATACTACTTCCTCAAATAACTCACCCATGTCTCACAATAGCCCAAATTCAAACTCTCAAATCCCAATCTAATAAACTCACCTCTGACCCATCACCAATTGAACCTACTATCCCTGAATCACAGCAGGATAACACCTACACTCCAACTTTTCCTCCTAAAACAAAAGGGATGAATGAAGTCTATGAAAATGCTATGGAAGTCAATGTTGACAGAGACTTCTATAGTTGTCAATTTGCTTTAAATGCTGCTGATCCAATGCACTTTGAAGAGGCTGTTAGTAAAAAGGAATGGCAACATGCCATGGTAGAAGAAATAGAAGCCATCAAGAAAAACATGACTTGGGATTTGGTTAAAAAACCACCTGGGAAGAACTTAGTAGGGTTGAAGTGGTTGTACAAAACTAAATTAGGTGTTGATGGGTCTGTCTTAAGGCATAAGGCAAGACTTGTTGCAAAGGGTTACTCTCAACAAGAAGGTATAGACTATCAGGAAATATTTGCTCCAGTTGCTCGATTTAAAACCATCAGAATTGTTTTAAGTGTTGCAGCTCAGATGGGTTGACACATACATCAACTAGATGTCAAGTCGGCCTTCTTAAATGGTGACATGAATGAAGAAATCTATGTTGAGCAACCTCAAGGTTTTGTTGTAGAAGGCAAAGAAGATCATGTCTACAGGCTAAAGAAGGCTCTTTATGGTCTTAAAAAGCACCAAGGGCAAGATATGGCAAAACAGATGGGTACTTGTGTGAAAAATGGATACCTTTGAAGTAACAATGAGCCTACATATATGTGAAGAAAAGTGATACTCACGAAGTCATTTATGTGCGTCTATATTTAGATGATATAATCTGTACAAGTCCATTGTGACAATCGTCAATTTCAGGTTAACTCCGTTAACTCAACTCCGTCAATTCAAACTTAAGATCATTGAATCTATAACGCACACCTCATTACATTTAAACTAGGGTTTAAATGACGCTTAACACTTACTACATGTGTAGTCTTTCGGGAATTGCACCGAAACGCAAACGAGTTGACGCAAAAGATTGGTGAATAAACAAAAAAACGTCAAAACAGTAATTATGTGATAATTATGTGTTAGACTTATGTGTTGTGTGATAACATCGTTATAAACACTAACTCAAGATGTAAACAAGTTAGTTTAAGCTAGATAAGTAATACTTAGAAGTGGAGGGGCCAAAGTGAAACATAGTATTATTATAAATAATAATAATAATAAACCCTAACTCACTTTTTTTCTTTTCTTTTCTCCTACCCCGATCGGAATTCCTTCCCCCCCCCTCACGGCTGCCGCCACCTATATACACACATACAATCAAGTTCTCAAGTCTTTGATCGAAGATTAAGGTGCTAGGAAGGTATAAACGACTATCCTATGCATCCTTTATACTTAATTTTGATGTTTAATGGGTTAATTGAAAACCCTAAGGGCCGATTTTATGTGTGTATGTAGTTTATATTGTTGTTGTTGTTTTGATGATGATATGATAACTAGAATGGATATTGTTACATGTTAATTGCTTGTGTCTTTGATTTGAGTTCAAACAAAAACCCTAATCATGTATGTAATGTGTAATTGATGTGCATGGATAGTGTTTATGGAGTCTAGAGTGTTATATGAATGCATGATGGTCCATAGATAGTTAATATGTTGAGTTTGGATGCAAACAGTTTCTGGACAGATTGTGTTATTGATGTTTAATTGACTGTAACGAGGTGTAAATGTGAAAATTGGTTGAGATTGTTGATACTACAGTAAACTAGGTTGAGTCTTGTTTCTAAAGAATATAAACTTGTAATTTTTGGACAAGTAAAGGTTAACTTTTATGATTTTACAAAAACGTTGTGCAAAGCTGAGCTGTTAGACCTGCTGTTAGGTTGTTTTGTAAATGTTATATCTCATGAACTACGAGACCAATTGGGTTGGTTCCACTTCTGGAAGTTGACTCATTGAGTTAGGAACCTAACCCAAGTGGTCTTGTATTTATTGGATTTTTCGTTTAACGGGAATTTTAAATAACATTCGGTTGCGCATGAATTTGACTGTTATGAGTTTGCTGTAATGATTTGATGATTGTGAGAAACCTATGTGGAATAAAAATATAATAAAATATGTTCTGGAAACCTAAGACATATATGCTTTTGTGATGATTTTTGGTAAATTAATTGTGATGCTATGATCGGTGAGATAGTACAATCTTTCAAGTAGAATTTCTGTCTCGGTGAAACTAGCTGCTGAGTTTTGTGAAAATGCATGAAACATGATACTTGCTATATAATTGTTATGTTTTGACCAAATTGCCCTTGCGGGGAATAATTGCTAATTGATTGTCATGATTTGACCAAATTGCCCTCATGGGGAATGATGGCTAGTTAATTGTTATGTGTTGACCAAACTACCCTTACGGGGAGTAATTGCTAGTGATGTACTTTATGAATACATGACACGTAAATAATTGCTTACACATGTAACGTATCACAAATACATTTGTTAAAGTCACACACAATTCACAAACGAAACACGAAACATGTTATGTGCATAGGTATTATGTGCCGGGTCTACAGACTCGATAATATTCCGACACTTAGAAAAATCTCTTTATTGTTTTAGAACGCTAGAGAGAGTTTTTCTGTGACGCGCATCTTGGTGAATTATTTTGGGAATACTTAGCAAACAGTGAGTTTCACTTTCCCCTTTTAAACTTTTTAAACGCTTTTCACTTGGGGGAGATAACATACTCCGAAACGCATTTAAGATTTTGTTAATATAGATTATATATCACTTGTAAAGACTAAGTGGCAAACGCGTTAACTAAAGTCCTTCATTCACATCGAACCGTTTAATATTTGGATAATAGCGAGTCACTGTTGAGTAGTACTACTGGGTTTGACAAACCCCACCCAAAGCTAAACTCGACTGGAGGTCGAGTGGGTATAATCTTGGCTAAACACATACCATGGTCTGGATGACCCGGTGGCAAGGCAAATGATAAACAGTCAGCTTCGGTGTCGAACACTTAGTGATACTTGTTTTATAGGCTAGCTACCTGTAGATATATAATTGATATAACACTATCTGGTAACGCAAAACGCTGTAACGCAAAACGCTGAACGCAAACGCTAAACGCTATATAATTTTATATAAACTGTGAACTCACCAACCTTATGTTGACACTTTTAGTATGTTATTCTCAGGTAGCCGAGGCGGGCGCGCGGGTTAGGATCATGCATTGCTTGAAACACTTTTAATTATGCAAACTTATTTTAAACTGTTATCATTGGGTTTTAAGTCGTCCTGCGTGACGCAACATTGGATTCTATGGTTTTACGCTTCCGCACTTATTTTCATTTAAACGTTTTTATGGTTTGATTATAACTAATGATTCCGATCCTGTTAGTTCACACCCTCTGACGGTAAAACTCCGTTAGTGGATTTTGAGGGTGTGACAGATTGGTATCAGAGCCATTGGTTATAGCGAACTAGAAGCTGCATGCATACTAGACTATAACCGCGACGACCCATTAGTTATAATGATACGCACTGCATAGATTTGTGTAGTCTTTGTTATCTTATCTCTTTACCTCTTTCACTCATACGCGCGTGCATACACGGCTTACCTGTAGGAATGTCGACGCCGCCACCCTCATCCTCATCTGATCCGATGACTCATGCTCATGGGAAGGAACCGCAGTTACCTACCGCATCGCCACCCTGTGTAGTCCCGGAACTCGAAGCTCCCGCACCGAAGAGGTACCGCTTATCCGGAGTCATGTACGAAAACGAAGTTAGCTGGGTTTGGTACCCTAATATTATCAGACGTATGGTCTATCACGAACAAGTTCCCCCGTTACCTCACCCTAACCATCCTGCTTATCCCAACACCCTACCACCCATAACCGAACCTGTAGAGCGAGTTCTCGCAGCTGTCGTTTCTTGCTTGGAGCGTGACGTGGGTTACATGCGCTATACGAGGGCTAACGTTTCCGGACTGTTAAAAGATGGAACCGAGACTAAGGAGGAGATTGCCCGCATGGCAGCGGCAATGAAGGAAATGCAAGAGGCTAGTGATCAATAGATGAAGATTATGAGAAAAATGCAAGCCGAGATGATAGACTTGTAAGAGCAACTCCAAGTAGCAAGGACCCGAACCGAGATAGCTTTAGAGCGCTGCGATGTCTTAAAAATGCAGATTGCTCAGAACGCAGCCGAACCTGAAGCCGAGCCTGAGGCAGAGCCTGAAGAGGAACCCGAAGAAGATCCCGAAGAGGAGCCTAAGGAAGTTCCCGAGGAAGATCCCGAGGAGGAACCTGAAGAAGAACCGGAGGAAGAACCGGCTGAGGAGGAGGCACACTCAGAGGTGTCCTCAGATGATGACATCTAGTGATGATGACACCTAGATGGAGGGGTTGTCTCCATCCGAACTATTATTTTCTATGATTTTAAGGATGGATTGGAAATACTTTGTAGTGAATACAATGGTTTTAATCATGAATTATTAAGTAGATTAATATATGGTTGTGATGTGATGTTGTTTCTTATTTCTTTCTTACCTATCTTTTTATTACATGTATGGTGTGTTGGATATGAAAGAAAAATTCATGTTTAATATTTTATACTGTGATTCTAGGAAATGGCTGGAAGAAACGCTGGACACGGTCGCGGTAACATCAACTTGACTGCAGCAGAACTCCAAACTCTGCTGAACGATCATGCGACGGCCGCTCTAGCCGCACACGTTCAGAATCAAGCTGGAGGTCCAACTGGAACGTGTACTTTCAAGAATTACCTTGAATGCAAGCCCAGTACGTTTAAGGGCACTGAGGGAGCTATAGGCTTCCTGCGTTGGGCTGAGAAGGCCGAGTCGGCCTTTGAGATGTGTAATTGTCCCCCTGCCAGTAGGGTCAAATTCGCTGCTGGAACACTTGAGGATTCTGCCCTCACTTGGTGGAATTCGAACGTACAGATCCTTGGATTAGAACTGGCTAACGCTATGAACTGGGAGGAGTTCAAGAACATGATGCGAGAGGAGTACTGTCCGAGAGAAGAGATTTCAAAGTTGGAGTCAGAATTTTGGTCGCCGAAGATGGTGGGCTCAGAAATCGAAGCCTACACTACTCGTTCTCACGAGTTAGCGGTGATGTGTCCGCGCATGGTAGATCCTCCGAGTAAAAGGATTGAAATGTATCTTGATGGGTTAGCACCGCAAATTCAGGGCATGGTGACATCTTCCAGACCAGCCACGATTCAACAAGCGATCCGTTTAGCTCACAAACTGACGGATCAAGCAGTGACTCAAGGTGCGTTACCACCTAGGGGTTCAACCGCGAAAGCCCGTGACAACCCGAGTAATGGCAACAACAGCAACAGCAACCCGAGCAGCGGAAAGAGAAAGTTTGACAACACCAGATCCTCGTCCTCGAACCTCCCACAGCAACAACACTACCGTAAGCCCGAATTCACTTGGAGCTTTAACAATCAGAATCACAACAACAATAACAACGGTAGCGGGCAGGGTTCGAGCGGATATGCTGGGAAATATCCGAAGTGCAATAGGTGCAACTATCATCATGTTGGCCCGTGTGACCGTGTCAAGTGTCAGAGATGCGGAAAGATGGGTCACCAGGCAAAGGAATGTAGATGAGACCTTGCGGCAAAGGGTGCTCCTAAACCACCTATGACGACGAAGGGATGTTTCGAATGTGGGCAGGAAGGTCATTTCAGGAAAGATTGTCCCAAGCTGAAATAGAACGACAACAATGGAGGTAATGGAAGTGGCAGTGGTGGTGGAAACAATGGTAAAGGAAGAGCTTTTGTTATTGGGTCGGGTCAAGCCCACAATGATCCGTACGTGGTGACTGGTAAGTTCCCTGTGAACGATTGTTTTGCTTCTGTATTGTTTGACACTAGAGCTGATAGGAGTTTTGTGTCGAAAGCCTTTAGCCAACTCTTAGACTTAACTCTAACTCCGTTAGATGCTAAGTTTCCTGTTGAATTAGCTGACGGTAAGACTATAGTAATGACGCATGTACTTGCGGGATGTAAGTTAAAACTGTCAGGTCATGTCTTTGATATCGACCTTATTCCTTTTACGCTTAGTAGTTTCGATGTCGTTGTCGGCATGAACTGGTTATCCGAGAACCGAGCGGAGATTATATGCCACGACAAGATAGTTCACATTACTACCCCTTCCGGCGAGATCATTTCGATCCGAGGTGAGAGAAGCGGCATGACCACCAGCGTCATTACCCTCATGAAGGCGCATAAGTACCTACGAAAGGGTCATCCGGCAATTTTGGCGCAGATTGTTGAGAAACCCGCGGAGGAGAAGCGAATTGAAGATATACCGATTGTGCGAGATTTTCCGGAAGTTTTCCCGGAGGATTTGCCCGGACTCCCTCCTGTACGACAAGTCGAATTCCAAATCGAGTTGACCCCCGGTGCAGCACCCATAGCACGAGCCCCGTATCGGCTCGCACCGGCGGAGCTTCAGGAGTTGTCCACTCAGTTGCAAGATTTGTTGGATAAGGGTTTTATCCGACCTAGCTCATCGCCATGGGGAGCCCCTGTCTTGTTTGTCCGAAAGAAGGACGGGACTTTCCGCATGTGTATCGACTACCGGGAGTTGAACAAGGTGACGGTCAAGAACCATTATCCTTTACCCCGAATTGATGATTTGTTTGACCAGTTTCAAGGATCGAGTTACTACTCGAAGATCGATCTGCGATCTGGTTACCACCAACTAAGAGTGCGCGAAGAAGATATTTCAAAGACGGCTTTCAGAACACGGTATGGTCACTACGAGTTTTCGGTTATGCCTTTTGGCCTAACCAACGCACCAGCCGTATTTATGGATCTCATGAATCGAGTATGCAAGGCGTACCTCGACAAGTTTGTGATTGTTTTCATTGATGATATTCTCGTCTACTCCCAGAACGAAGCTGACTATGAAGAACACTTAAGGGAAATTCTGGAATTATTGAAGAAGGAACAACTGTATGCTAAACTCTGGAAATGTGAGTTTTGGCTTCGCGAGGTTCACTTTTTAGGACATGTGATCAGCGAGAACGGTATCCATGTCGATCCCGGTAAGGTAGAGGCCATCAAAAACTGGGAAGCACCTAAGATTCCGACTGAGGTGCGGCAATTCCTAGGACTGGCCGGCTACTACCGACATTTCATCGAGGGATTTTCAAAGATTGCTCAACCCCTCACCGCTTTGACTCACAAAGGCACTAAGTACAATTGGGGTGACGCGCAAGAATCCGCTTTTCAACTGTTGAAAACCAAACTCTGTAGCGCCCCTATTCTAGCCCTCCCCGAGGGAACGGAAAATTTTGAGGTACACTGTGACGCATCGATACAAGGTCTCGGTTGTGTGTTGATGCAACTTGAGAATGTTATAGCTTATGCCTCTCGACAACTACGGGTTCATGAGAAGAACTACACGACCCATGATTTGGAACTCGGAGCCGTGGTGTTTGCCCTTAAGATATGGAGGCATTACTTGTACGGTACCAAGTTTACCATTTACACCGACCACAAGAGTCTCCAGCATATCTACGATCAGAAGGAGCTGAACATGCGACAGCGTTGTTGGGTCGAGTTGCTTAAGGATTATGATTGTGCCATCAAGTATCACCCTGGCAAGGCCAATGTAGTGGCCGACGCCCTCAGTAGAAAAGAAACAGATAAACCCAGACGAGTGCGAGCATTGCAACTCACGATTCATGCAAACTTACCCGACCAGATTCGCGATGCCCAACTCGAAGCTTTGAAAGATGATAATCTTCCATCGGAACTCATGCGGGGCATGAACAAGCAACTTGAAACCAGATCGGACGGGGTCCGATATTTTGAGAACCGGATTTGGGTTCCACGGTTCGGAGAGTTAAGAACTCTGGTGATGGACGAAGCCCACAAGTCCAGATATTCTACCCACCCTGGCTCAGATAAAATATATCAAGATTTAAAGGCACTTTACTGGTGGCCGAACATGAAAGCCGACATTGCCACCTACGTGAGCAAATGCTTGACTTGTGCCAGAGTCAAAGTAGAATACCAGAAACCATCTGGCCTACTACAACAACCGGAACTTCCAATGTGGAAATGGGAACACATCTAAATGGATTTTATTACGGGTTTACCTAAGACACCGACGGGATGCGATACCATCTGGGTGATCGTTGACCGGTTGACTAAGTCTGCACATTTCTTAGCGATTAAGGAATCGGACAAAATGGAAAGACTGACTCGTGTTTATATGAAAGAAGTGGTTTCTAGGCACGGAGTGCCTGTCTCAATCATTTCTGATCGAGATTCTCGTTTCACTTCGCACTTTTGGAAGTCGCTGCAAAGCGCACTAGGCACCCGTCTTGATATGAGCACATCAAACCATCCTCAGACGGATGGGCAAAGTGAACGAACTATTCAGACCCTGGAGGATATGTTGCGTGCATGCGTATTGGATTTCGGAAAAAGTTGGGAACCTCACTTACCTTTGGTAGAGTTTTCATATAATAACAGCTACCACGCAAGTATTAAAGCAGCGCCGTTTGAAGCGCTGTACGGACGGAAGTGTCGATCACCACTCTGCTGGGCAGAGGTGGGTGACAGCCAAATCACTGGTCCAGAACTGGTACTCGAAACTTCGGAAAAGATTATACAAATCCGAAATCTCATGGCAGCAGCACGAGATCGCCAAAAGAGTTACGCCGACAAGCGCCGAAAACCTCTCGAATTTCAAGTGAATGACCAAGTGTTACTTAAAGTCTCACCTTGGAAAGGTGTGGTTCGCTTTGGTAAGCGAAACAAACTCAACCCACGATATGTTGGTCCCTACCGGATAACTGAGCGCATTGGTCCGGTGGCGTACCGACTGGACCTACCAACGGAACTCAGTGGCGTACACAATGTATTCCACGTATCCAATTTGAAGAAATGCTTATCCGATGAAACCCAAGTAGTCCCTTTGGATGAACTACAACTTGATGAACAATTACGTTTCATTGAGGAACCAGTCGAGGTTTTGGATTGGGAAACCAAGACGCTCAAGCACAGCAAAATTCCAATCGTTAAGGTTCGTTGGAACTCGAGACGTGGACCGGAGTTCACGTGGGAACGCGAGGATCAAATGATGAAAAAGTATCCTCACCTTTTTGAAGGGCTAACCAAACACATAAAACCGCGAAACCCGGCAAACCGTCAGAAATCACCGGAGGTATGAATTAAATTTCGGGACGAAATTTCTTTCTACTAGGGGATGATATGACAAACTGAAAATTTTTCTTACTTTTTCAGACACTCATCACGACTTGACTCAAATTTTCGGGACGAAAATTCTTTAACATGGGAATGATGTGACAATCGTCAATTTCAGGTTAACTCCGTTAACTCAACTCCGTCAATTCAAAGTGAAACATAGTATTATTATAAATAATAATAATAATAAACCCTAACTCACTTTTTTTCTTTTCTTTTCTCCTACCCCGATCGGAATTCCTTCCCCCCCCCCTCACGGCTGCCGCCACCTATATACACACATACAATCAAGTTCTCAAGTCTTTGATCGAAGATTAAGGTGCTAGGAAGGTATAAACGACTATCCTATGCATCCTTTATACTTAATTTTGATGTTTAATGGGTTAATTGAAAACCCTAAGGGCCGATTTTATGTGTGTATGTAGTTTATATGATTGTTGTTGTTTTGATGATGATATGATAACTAGAATGGATATTGTTACATGTTAATTGCTTGTGTCTTTGATTTGAGTTCAAACAAAAACCCTAATCATGTATGTAATGTGTAATTGATGTGCATGGATAGTGTTTATGGAGTCTAGAGTGTTATATGAATGCATGATGGTCCATAGATAGTTAATATGTTGAGTTTGGATGCAAACAGTTTCTGGACAGATTGTGTTATTAATGTTTAATTGACTGTAACGAGGTGTAAATGTGAAAATTGGTTGAGATTGTTGATACTACAGTAAACTAGGTTGAGTCTAGTTTCTAAAGAATATAAACTTGTAATTTTTGGACAAGTAAAGGTTAACTTTTATGATTTTACAAAAACGTTGTGCAAAGCTGAGCTGTTAGACCTGCTGTTAGGTTGTTTTGTAAATGTTATATCTCATGAACTACGAGACCAATTGGGTTGGTTTCACTTCTGGAAGTTGACTCATTGAGTTAGGAACCTAACCCAAGTGGTCTTGCATTTATTGGATTTTTCGTTTAACGGGAATTTTAAATAACATTCGGTTGCTCATGAATTTGACTGTTATGAGTTTGTTGTAATGATTTGATGATTGTGAGAAACCTATGTGGAATAAAAATATAATAAAATATGTTCTGGAAACCTAAGACATATATCCTTTTGTGATGATTTTTGGTAAATTAATTGTGATGCTATGATCGATGAGATAGTACAATCTTTCAAGTAGAATTTCTGTCTCGGTGAAACTAGCTGCTGAGTTTTGTGAAATTGCATGAAACATGATACTTGCTATATAATTGTTATGTTTTGACCAAATTGCCCTTGCAGGGAATAATTGCTAATTGATTGTCATGATTTGACCAAATTGCCCTCATGAGGAATGATGGCTAGTTAATTGTTATGTGTTGACCAAACTACCCTTACGGGGAGTAATTGCTAGTGATGTACTTTATGAATACATGACACGTAAATAATTGCTTACACATGTAACGTATCACAAATACATTTGTTAAAGTCACACACAATTCACAAACGAAACACGAAACATGTTATGTGCATAGGTATTATGTGCCGGGTCTACAGACTCGATAATATTCCGACACTTAGAAAAATCTCTTTATTGTTTTAGAACGCTAGAGAGAGTTTTTCTGTGATGCGCATCTTGGTGAATTATTTTGGGAATACTTCGCAAACAGTGAGTTTCACTTTCCCCTTTTAAACTTTTTAAACGCTTTTCACTTGGGGGAGATAACATACTCCGAAACGCATTTAAGATTTTGTTAATATAGATTATATATCACTTGTAAAGACTAAGTGGCAAACGCGTTAACTAAAGTCCTTCATTCACATCGAACCGTTTAATATTTGGATAATAGCGAGTCACTGTTGAGTAGTACTACTGGGTTTGACAAACCCCACCCAACGCTAAACTCGACTGGAGGTCGAGTGGGTGTAATCTTGGCTAAACACATACCATGGTCTGGATGACCTGGTGGCAAGGCAAATGATAAATAGTCAGCTTCGGTGTCGAACACTTAGTGATACTTGTTTTATAGGCTAGCTACCTATAGATATATAATTGACATAACACTATCTGGTAACGCAAAACGCTGTAACTCAAAACGCTGTAACGCAAAACGCTGAACGCAAACGCTAAACGCTTTATTTTATATAAACTGTGAACTCACCAACCTTGTGTTGACACTTTTAGTATGTTATTCTCAGGTAGCCGAGGCGGGCGCGCGGGTTAGGATCATGCATTGCTTGAAACACTTTTAATTATGCAAACTTATTTTAAACTGTTATCATTGGGTTTTAAGTCGTCCTGCGTGACGCAACATTGGTTTCTATGGTTTTACGCTTCCGCACTTATTTTCATTTAAACGTTTTTATGGTTTGATTATAACTAATGATTCCGATCCTGTTAGTTCACACTCTCTGACGGTAAAACTCCGTTAGTGGATTTTGAGGGTGTGACATCCATGTCCTAATATAATTTCAGAGTTCAAGAATGGAATGAAAGATGTGTTTGAAATGACTGATTTGAGGCTACTAAAGTCCTTCTTGGGTCTAGAAGTTCATTAAACTAAAGATGGTATATTCTTGGGGAAGGAAAAATATGCAAGAAATCTTCTTTAAAGGTTTGGAATGAGTACTTGCAACACAGAAGAAACTCCCATGAACACCTATGAAAAACTTGCTATGGATGATCATGCTGATAAAGTAAATGAAACAACTTATAGAAGCCTTGTGGGAGGTCTGATCTATCTAACTCACACCAGGGTTGATCTTTCCTACTCTGTGAGTGTGGTAGCCCGATATATGCAGTCTCCCTCTAAAGATTATCTTGGAGCAGCTCGAAGAATTCTAAGGTATGTTGCTGGAACCCTATCTTATGGCTTGTGGTATGAAAAAGGAGCTAAGATTGAGCTGATTGGGTATACAGACAGTGATTGGGCAAGTGTATCTGCTAATGTTTTTATGATTGGTAGTGGTGCTATATCTTGGAGCTCTAAGAAGCAATCAACAGTTGCATTGTGCAGTATAGAGGCCGAATACATTGCTTTACCGCTGCTACATGTCAAGCTATATGGTTGAGAAGAGTTCTCAATGATCTTGGTTTTCCTCAGATTCAAGCAACTCAGATGTTTTGTGACAATAGATCTGCTATCAATCTCAGTAAAAATCCTATCATGCTATGCTCTAAGCATATTGAGCTAAATCATCACTTTATAAGAGAAATGGTTAAAGAAGAACAAGTGAAACTTGAGCATTGTAATATACTAATGAACAATTGGCAGATGTGCTAACCAAGGCTGTGACTAGAGAAAAGTTTGTATACTTTAGGCATTGGCTTGGAGTGATGGAGCATGGATCAAGGGAGGGTGTTAAAAAAAATGATCCAAGCACGTGTGTTTAAAGCAAGACTTCTTAACGTTCAAGTTTTAAAGTTTGTTTATCATTTGAATAATTCTCTTAGTCCGAGTCGTATGGGTTGAACCGTTGTTATCCTCTCTAATTAAGAGAGTTTAGTTTCTCTGTTTTGTATGCAATCTTGCAATATTCAATATAAATCAAGAGTCTTGTTTCAATTATCTTTAATTATTTCAATACTGATTCCATCAAATACGCACACTGTACTCACACACCAACATCAAATGGATACACTTCATTATGTGAAGAAGGCTGCGTTGGGGTTACGGATGATAATAATAAAGGCTCTTATTGTAGATAGGAATCTGAAGGCTTTGGGTATGGTGAAGAAGTTGGATAGAGTTGATGCTAGGCTTTTGGAGTTACAAGAAGTTCGAATATCAGGTACCCACAGGCTCTCCTTAATTTACTAACGATATACGAAGATTAAACATAAGATTTTTAATATTGTATTAAAGGAAAAATATTTGTTCTTCGATCAATCTTTAACCGACTAGCATATACTATCATTATTTTTAGGAAGCAGGAGCAGCGATTACGACCAACGTACATGTCATGATATCCGAATGATAACAAAACTAATTTATGCTACCTAAACTAATTTGGCTCTGTGGTTTATTTGTAAAAAAACACCTTTTGTGTAACATTAAGAATTTCATTGAGCCCTGATCAAGCAGAGCCAAATAATAGATCCCAAAGATTACGGAAACCGAGCCTCTTCATCGATATACAGTGGAAATCGCTTAAATGAAGATCAAAGATTTATTTGACAATAGGGTCGGTCATCAAAGCGTTCAATATAAACGTAAAAACTCGGTTATTCTGCCTATGGCGAGTCATGCACCGTCCAGGACTTCGTAAAAAAGGAGTCGTAAGACTCGGTACGTTTAATACGCCTTGAAGGGCTTCGAAGCATCCAGGCATGCGAAAGTTGAGGTGTCTCTACCGAGGTGGCAGGGTCCGTAGCCGAAGCAATCAATTCCTGTTGAAGCTCTCGGACATGCGCCTGACCCTCAAGCACGCGAAGGGCTTGAGACATCGTTGGCCGTAGAAGAGGAGACCCTTCAATGCATAAAAGGGCCACGCTGAGAACTAGACTGGCTTCTTTAGTTGAATAGTTTGAGCCTACGTCTCTATCAACAAGTTTCATCAAGTTTCCTTGTTTGTCGAGGGTAACTGCCTGTAAAACAAACAAACAAAAAAATGTTATCATTTGACCTTTTTCAGCCAAAAATATTAATTGTTGGTTTCGAATCAATATATACAATGGTTTAGTGATGTAAAGTTAAATTCATGACCCAAAAAGAAATAAAAACAAGTTTATTTTGCATTCTAATTTTAAGATGTTAGTTTTTGTGAAAACCAAAAAGAAATTAAAAAAAAAAAAGTATATGTGTAGCTCAAGCAAAAGTACATATATGTAGCTCGTAATTTAGTAATTTACATACATATTTGTAGATTTTGCTCACCTGACAGGTAGACACGTTCTTGTTCTTTTGCCATCAAGCACCTGTTTGTGCTAATTCCACTCACTATTTCTAGTGCCAGAATTCCAAAACTATAAACATCTGCTTTGGTAGTCAAGTAACCATCATCATCATCATCATCATCATCATCATCATCGTACTCAGTATATCCCACCAATAGCAAAGCTATGGTAGGGTCTGAGGAGGGTAAGATGTAGGCAGCCTTACCTCTACCCCATAGGGATAGAGAGGCTGTTTCCGGTGAGACCCCCGGCTCGATAGTAGTTTTGCATCAAGCCTTGGACATAAGGCACATAGCACTCAATCATCGGGACACCAGCTGATCGGTGCATGTACCCTTATCTTTCAGCTATCAACGCCACTACATGATGCCTGATTAACCGTCCGTCACTTTTAACGTTATTTTCACGAGATTAGTAAAATAACGTCAAAATTAGTGCAATTTCACTTTTGCCCACCCGAGGGTTCACACATATATACATCATATGTGCGCACCGCAAGCAGGGCTAAAATTATTTTCACGAGATTAGTAAAATAACGTTAAAATTAGTGCAATTTCACTTTTGCCCACCCGAGGGTTCACACATATATACATCATATGTGCGCACCGTAGTCAAGTAACCACGAGTGGCATATTCCGGAGCCGCATAACCTCTTAAGAGTAAGAAAAGGTAAATTAAAATTATAGAAAATTAACCAGAGCATATATATATTATGATGGGTAGGGATATTGCATGTTTCAAGTCATAATATGACCGAGCCGATAAAAAACTAACAAGAAACGATGTGTGTTCCGTTCCAAAAGCAGTTTTACATGTATGGATTAGAGAACATACCGTGTCCCCGCAAAAGGCATCGTTACATGCGAGTCTTGATCGTCTTTGAGCATTGCGAAACCAAAGTCAGCTATTTTTCCCTTGTATTCTTTATCTAACAGAACATTGTCAGCCTTAATATCTCTATGTATGATAGCCATGTTTACACTGCTAAATTGGTCGTGTAGGTACGCCAAGCCTCGAGCTATCCCTAGGCATAGCTCGAACCTTACTGGCCATGTAAGTTTCGATTTGTCAGGCCCTGTAGAATAGAATCAAAACCATTGAACAATCAACTCTTTGGGTATTAGCATGCATGCAATAAAACAACCAAAAGTATTAAATAGCTAGCTCGCTCACCAAAAAGGGTATGTGATAAGCTGTTATTTTCCATGTACTCATAACTCAGTAACATGTTCCCATGATCGGTGCAACTCCCATATAGTTTGACAAGGTTAGGATGATCAAGAGTTGAAACAATTCCAACCTCGTTGATGAATTCTTGTACTCGATTTGCAGACTTTGCTGAAGGTTTTTTAATTGCAATTATTGTGTTGTCTGATAAAACACCCTACATAACATATATATAGTTAATTTATTAGTAGCACAAGATAAAATAAATTTATTTGGTAACTTGTTATATAACACCACCTTGAAAACACTGCCAAAACCACCTTCTCCAAGCTTATTCGATGGATCAAAGTTTCTAGTCGCTGCTTTGATCTGCCCAAGAGTGTATGTCCTTGTAACTAATAGATCCAGACCGGTAAGCTCTGTTAAGCAAAATATTACAAAACCATATAATTGTTTAATTATAAAATAAATAAAAGGATTTTAACGAGAAGATTTACGTACGTGTATTGTCAGTTTTTGTATTCATAATGTAGCCTTTTCTCCACAACAAAAAAATGACTAAAATCAGAAGAAACAGCCCTCCACCAACCGACCCCGCTATTATAGGAACTAGAGTCTTTTGCCCAAATATTGGTGGCTTAAAATCTGTACAAAAAGAGGTAATGTTATACTCTCTTCAAATTCAACTAAACACATTAATTTTGACAATAACACATTTTGGTGAGAGATGTTTAACTGTATGTTTTTGTAAGAATAAGAAAAGATAAACGAAGAATATATTTCTTACTCGGGTCAACTGATATAGCTGATATAAGCGGACCATAACTTCCTCTAGTAGGAATGCAACTAGTGCCTTTTCCAGCCCAGTAAAGTTGAATCTTAAGCGTGTTATTCTTCACATCAACTCGACGCGTCTTTGTAACTGCCCTACCGGTACCTCCAGCCTCTTTTACTATATCAAAGTCCTTCAATACTAATATCCCCTGCAATAAAATTAACTTGGTTACACTAAACTTTAATCAGACCAAATTAAACTGGTATATATGCTGATCATTAAAATTATAAGCTGCATTACTTGCACATAAACATCGAACACACGCTTCCCAAGGCTGTTAAACGAGTTATCTTCGGTGAAAACAATCTCAGCAAAGTGGAGTGTGACATTATAGTTCCCGTTCAAAAGACACAATCCATAATAAGTAAGAGAGATAGCAGACGTTCGCGCAGTTTTATATAAATTAGTATCCAGTGTTGGTATATTATGGAGACTTGATGTGTTGGAAAGAATATAGACATCGGAATCAAGTCCATTGTCTAAGAAGTTTCCTGTGCTGCTAAGCGCCCAATATCCATCCGTACTACTGTAATAACGTGTGGCTCCAATTCTCTGTGCATCGCATTCGTATGCGCTGCTGTTGATATTTACTTTGTCGCCCCCGCAGTTGATGTGCAGAGAATGGATTTCTGTGGCAAAAGATGAAAAGTTAGTAAAGACAAAAAAATAAAAAATAAAAAAAATGAGGTTAATGTGTAAAAACTTTTCTTACGTTGTTTCTTCGACTTAGTACATGGGAAATCTTTCCATAGACATGGAAGGATGTTTCTACATAGGAAATGAAAGACACACAAGAAGATTAATATCTAGTTTTGATACTTACACGACACTGAATGTCGTCCAAGCGTAAAGCGCCTTCCTCATAGGCTAGTACATAAACATTTGTGATGTCCTGTTTTATGAATGCCAAGGTATCTTATATATATTCGTTCTTCTTGTTAAACTTTTTCTTTATATACTGAAAAACTAGTAATCCAAATGAATGAGGATCCCTTAATTAGAACCTCATGTTAGGGAGTTTTGATGCTTGCACAACACTCAGTTGGTGTGACCCCTAATCTGAAGTAAGGGTGATGTGCCTTACCGTTCATTTTCCGGTGATGAATAGCTTTCCACAGTGTTTCTGAGTAAGTCATGAAAACGTACGTTTGTTTGTATTAATCGATCATAAACAACAAACATATAAATAACCAAACCCAATGTAGCATACTTACATTAACGAGCGAGAACACTCGTACTTACGGGAAGCATCCCATGTAAAATTGTTATAAGAAACGTCCCTGGAAATCGATAAATGCAGGTTCATATCTTTGAGACGTAATTCATGTAGTTAAGTGATAAATATAGGGAAAGAGTATCCTTACACATCCTTGGTGCTTGTCCAGACCCATTCAGGCATACTTCCAGTAAGATTATTTTCTGTCAAGTAACTATAAAAACAGCGTCGACTCTTATACACATAACGTAAACTAATTGGTATATATATACTTTCCAAGGTAGTATGTTCACATACATGTACTTGGCCTTTTCTAGATTCGCAAAAGACTGTGGGATTTGACCGCTTAAATTGTTGAAACTAAGGTCTCTGCATCAATAAAATCATGAACGTTTAGGTTCCAAGACGTTGCAAAATTTAATAAATACCAATCATGTGCCCAAAAGAGGTTGGAAACCACTTGGTCATGGTTTAAAATACTAGGAAATAGTCTCTCTAGTCTCTACCAAGACTTGCATATCTTTAACTGACAAAAAATTAATCTTCAAGAAGATAATTTAAGTTGCTACAAAACATGGACATTACTGTACAAATACAAGTCTATTAATTCTCCATATATTTGTTTGGGTTGTTAGCAGATTTTATATTTCTTCATGGAGTGATAAAAAGACTGTGTTATCAGAAAAATCATCTTGGTTACTTATAGGGTTGATTTTGTTTTCTGTTTCAATAGCTTGCTTGCTTGTTCTTATTTTTTATTTCAGCTATTGTTAATAACATCCAGTTTTTTGTGTTCTAGTTTTCAAAAGTGCAAATTTCAAACTCAAAGCATTTGGTGTACGTATAGAAAACGTAACTTCTAGTTGCGTTCCAAAGAGAAGCAAGGTACAACTTAATTGTTAAATTACTTACAGAGTTTGGAGCATCATATCCCCTATATATGCAGGAATTGTCCCATGAATCAAACAATTTCTAAGTATTCTACATAATTCCAAATTATATTAATTAATTATGTTTACTATTATGAAAAGGTGGGAATCAATGTACGAGTATCAAAAGCTCACAATTTTTTCAGATTAGTCATCTTCTTCAGGAACGGGAACCTAGAAGCTCCACTTTTCAAGTCAGTGATTCTCCTAATCAAAAGATAAACATAACGGGAAAGAACAAAAATGACATGAATTAATCAATTGTAAATTTATCCACCTCATTCGAACAGATTACCGTAAAAAACTAGAAAAGGAAATCGTAGCATAAATTGACATACAAATCATTTAGTTGGGTTAAGGCTGAGATGCTAGAAGGAAATGGCCCCTCGAGAGAACAACCTTGTATATGCCTTCATCATTAACCAAACGTTGACATGTTTTAGATTAATACATCCTTAGCAAGCAACGGAAATTTTAAAATTGTAGATTAACACACACACACACACACAAAGACAGAGATGGATAAATTTCCATTTAAAGTAACCAACTTTGTTTCGGACTATAATAAAACAGGAACTTTGGTTACCATAAATCAAAAAGTTCAATGTAATAATTTCCCCTATAAGGTTCTTACAGTTTCTCTACTTTTGTCCACTTGCCAATGAAGTTTGGTAACTTCCCTGTGAAGAAGTTGTCACTTATTCTCCTACAAAAGTAATAAATTCACAAAAGTTAAGAAAAACAAATGATAAACCTTTATGGATGATAGATGATTTGTACACAACCAAATAATATTGGTTAAAAAAAAGTATGGTGTACAAATTTATCATCCAAGTTTACAAGATTTATACTCACACATCAGTCAAGTTGGTAAGATTTGCAAGTGAAGCAGGCAGCTCTCCAGCAAAATTATTTGAGGATATAACACTGGGAAAGCAAAGTCTTGATTAATATGGTAACCCTTGTCAGGCAAACATCAAGAAAATTCTCAACTTTGATCCTTTTATTTTCATTGACAGCTTGGTTTTTAAATTAGTGTGGACGTTTTGATCCCAAAAGCCGAAATCACACATCATGTATGCAAGGCATTTGCTTTTATAAATAAATACTAAAAAAGACAGGGATAACCTTTAAAAAAATCACGTGTGAGACGTTCTTTATTCAAAAATTTATAAAAAAACACTCGTTTCATCATCTGTCACTAAATTTGAAACCAAGCTTGTCAGGTTGTTGAAGCATCTGCATGGATGCACACACACACACATGCGCGCACACTAAAAAGGTAAAAGGAAACAAACAGTACAGCTTGTTTAGGTTTATTAAATTTGCTATCTCATTGGGTATGAGTCCGGAAAAGCGATTTCCTTCTATGCTCCTACAAAAAATAAATCCACGAATATACATCATATATATGATCGAACATCTAATGAAGTTGTGATGCGACTTACAAATCTTGAAGGGTGGTCATTTCAGTTAGAACTTTTGGAAACGGCCCAGATAACCTGTTTCCCATGAGCGAGCTGCATATATGCGTGCATAATCAAAAGTACTATATATATAACGATAAATGGTTAGAAATTTGCGATTGGAGACCTACAGGTTGCTCAAGCGCATATTAGCCCATTCAGATGGTATAGTTCCATTGAGGTAATTACGACTGAGATCCCTTATTATATGATCATTACATAAATAATTAAAAATAGCTTTAGTGTTGATTAATGTTTTAGTGAGTACAGAGATTTCATTACAAGTATCGAAGGTACGGAAGCATGGTGAACTCTTTAAGAAGAGCACTTGAGCAGTTTTGAATTTTTATATCCCTGGATTAAAATAGCCTAGTCAAGTTCATAAAGTCTACAAATCAAATCCTAGTTGTGTTAGTGATAAAATCAGCCAAAAAAATGTGAGATAATGCATCACAGGAAGCAGCATCCAAAGTAAAATTATCTGGAGCTGAAATTGCAATTTTGTTTCAGAAAAAATGTGACATACAACTTAATAACATGGCAGGTGGTATTAGGGCAATGGCAGACCACTGAAACGGTAACGCCTTTTTTATCCTCTTTTACTCATCTTCGTCCCTTAGTCCCGACTAACCCTAACTTGTTCCAAATTATTTTAAGTGCCTCATCTGCATGCATCAGTTCACAGAATGAATGAATAAATAATAGTGAACCCTTTGTTCCTCAATCAAATGAAAACGCATATATACCTTCTTTCAGCTAGAACTTAGTCGATAATATTATGAAAGCCAAGCTTGAGTACAAAATCAACCAAATAAAAATGTTTTTCATGGTTCAAGAAGTGCAAATAAAGTATATGATCAGAGAATGAAATAAAGGTTTGGGATGTGTTGAAAACTGGAAATTAAACATCTACTTATAAGGAAGGAAGGAAGTGAAAACTACATGCTTCTGCCTGTAATAATAAACACAACACGTCTACAGCTTAGGCACCGGCAGGCCACTAGTTTTCATGAGTTCACAAACAAGTTTCAGTGGTCTGCGATTGTCCTAATTTGTAGGCAGCACATGCAATCTTCTGTCATTAATAAAGACTGACTTTCCGCAGGGTGGGCCAAGTTAGGTTTAGAATGAAATTAGGTCGTATAAGACTTCAAACTACTATTTTATATTGATCCCTTAAAGTTAGAATTTTCATCAAAATTTACCCTTATATATAGAAATATGTTATTTATTTATTTATATATATATGTAGGTCCTTAGAACGGATCAAACAATTAGTTCTTGAATCGATCTCTAACCACAAGCTAGCGGAAATCACTTGTTGCCAACCGACATCTCGGATCTTGTTGGTGGAGGTTTATTGCCGGAAATAGAAGGAGAAGGAGGGGAGTGGGGAGAGTTGTCGGATAGATAAGATTGTATTTTGACAAAAAGGGTACTGAGTGCAGGAGCCTGTTTATAGGAGAGGCATGCCATGCCTGTTTGTATTATGAACCGGCCCATTGGGCTTTTGTTTAGATTGTCACACCCCGAAAACCTTAATTTAAACAGCGGAAGACTTTGATTAAGTCATTCGGGTGGTGACAGACGCCGTCTCAGCCAATCACATTTAAGTATACATTCCAAACAAAGGTTGAACTTTATTTGACCATCACAGTTATTACACGTGTCATATTACACGATTTTTATTCAAATTACAAGTTCAACATAAAGTCAACACTTTCCATTCAAACACACGCCACTATTTTCCGAGCTCTTCGCGAAGCTTCCATACTTCATTTAATTACCTGAAAAACATATTAAACATCGATCAACACAATGTGTTGGTGAGTTTCCCTTTATATCGAAATATTCCATATATATATATATATATATATATATATATGAGTCGAAAACACAATCCATTTAATTAACAAGCCCGATATCAATTCGTGTGTAATCGTCATTATACCCTGAATTATATCCAAAATATCCAGTGTATAATGGTGTACCGCCATTATATCACCAACCATGTGTAATGATCAACCGTCATTACATCACAAAACAATAGGCATTTCATTTCTTAAACAAATTGAGCTGTTGTAGACTAGCTAAGAATACAACATTACGTATGACTATCATAGTTGATAACCCGATACATACCATACTCAAAATATTCCCACTTTTAACCCAACACGATTGGAAGTGGGGGACGTCACCCCAATAGATCTACTAATATTTTTGTGCCCATTTTTAGGGTTAACTGTTATTTAGCCAACTAGACTCATCCCGCATTATACACCAATTTGTAAAACAAAATGCCTTTTAAAGAAAAACATTAACGAAAATAATATGTAATAAAGAATATGTTTTTCCCCCAAAACACAATTAAATATCGTTTTGAAAACATTTCCAGTTAAAAATCGAGGAGGGGTTCGATAGAGAAACTCACTGTCTTGTAGCCTTTCCGAAAATCCCGTGTCCTATATTAGAACACGTTTTGTTAATGAAAACTTGATTTTAGTTTTTATATAAAACTCCTTTTTATTTTATAAGTCTTATTCTAGTATTCACATAAACACATAAGCGAGTACACATAGTTCGGTTTCCCGTTAGCTGTTAATTAATTAAATTAATTAATAAACAACTAAAATATAAGAAAATAACTTAAGATTCAGTTGTTAGAATTTTTCAAGAAAATATTAATATTTTATTTTTCACAAAACTTGACGGTTTCGTTGGTTTTGTGCTTAAAATGCGTTAATACGGTTTGTAACTTATAAATTATGAAAAATACTTGTTACATATATATTAATCAAGTTTTATAAGTTTACTTTTGTAAATATATTATTTTCATTTTTGTTAATATTTTCTTAAAATAGCAACTTTTTAACGTTTTCGTGTCGGTTTGCATGACACGAACCGTTTAGGACTAAGTTTTATCATCTTGTCATTTTCTCATGTATTAACTTATGTTATACATGGATATTTTAACACTTTAGGGGCTGTTCTAAAACAGTCCCTAATAGTTGTGTCGGTTTTGCTTAAAACGTCGATTTTTTCGACCGTTTAAGTTACCGACGAGTCAAATGAATTACACAAGCCTATACTAATCATCATATGAACTAAACACACATATAATAACATATAATTTACCATAAATAGCAGTTTTGACTATATATGTTCATAAGATACTTTAATCGAGTTTTTCGGTTCCTAGTTCGTACATTATATTACCTTAACAATGTTACTAGTTAAGCTTGTTATTTTTATATGAACAAATATCATATTACTACCTAAATTTCCAGGTTCAAATCATCATATCATATATGTATAAGTTCAAGTAGTTAATTAATCAATCAAAATATGAATTTTCTAAGTGTTTAACTAACAAAGTTTCCTATTATAGTAACTTTTTAATTTTTGATAATTCTATCTAATTCAATCTTTCCACTTTTATTAAGTACAATTCTAAGTTTGATTCATTCAACTTGTTTGATAGGGTTTCATGCATCCTAAGTATCCTATCAAATTTTGTTCTTTCAATTTATCATTCAACAAAGTTTCTTTATTTAGTAAGTTGTTGTCCATTTTAACTAAGGTGTTAACTAATCAATGCTTCTAATCATGCACCCTATCTTAGTTCAAAGTTGTTATTTATAGCATATTGAATACATTAATTCCAAGTATTTACCTCAAAATCAAAAATTCAACTTTCTTAAATTAAAGTTTCCTTATTTAGTAACTTTACCAATCTTGGTTAATTTTCAAGTTTCAACTATTAATTCTAGCATATATCCTATCCTATTTTCAATTAGATTATTCCATATCATTTCTTGATTCAACAATCCATCCAAATTCCATTCTAACAACAAACCCTAACATCAAATTCATTCAAGTTTATAACAAACAATCAAGAGATTCAACAACACTTATAATCAAGCTTAGCAATCAATGTATGATCTTTAAGATAAATGTATGCATGTGTAAGTTGGTTTAATCCTTCCACCAACACATACATACATACCTACGGTTCATACATTCACACATACCACATCCATAATTTCAAACTTTCAAGCTTTAATCAAACTCAAGAACAACTAATTTAACATAGTTAACCCAAGAAATCAACTCATAAACAAAACTTACTTGTGCTCTTGAAGATCTAAAGATGAATATGAGAGTGTGGTGGGTGTGAATGTGATGATCTTCCTCCTAATCTTGTTTGATCTTTCTTGTTTCTTGATTATATCTCCATAATTTTTAATTATTGATTGTGTGTGTTTATGTATGTGTGTTTGTGATTTGAATTTGTGTGTGAAGAGAGTGTGTGTGTGTCGTGGGTTTTATAGAGACAAAGAAAGGGATAGTGTGGACAAGTGGGTGATGGAGATTAAGCCAACATATCAACATCATGATTAGAAGTAATCATTGTGGTGAAAGGTGTATGGATGAGAATGTTACAACACATGTTTCTAGAAGCTAGTGATGATTATGTAATGATTGCAAGTGACATGTGTGTTAGTTTTGAGAAAACAATGGGTGATGGCACATGGTTTTGGTTTAGTAAGCAGGTGTTTAAACAATAATCTTAAGTTTCTGTTTTTAACGTCTAACAAATTTTAGCTAATCAAACGAATCCCGTTCCTAATAATTTTTGTCAGACTTTGAACGAAATTGGATTCTTAATAATACAAGCCTAATAAACTAATTTTTTGAAATAGTTGACGTTGTGTCCTTACCGGGTCGTCCACCGACACTTGGTTACTTATTTTGCACTTTTTGCGATTCGCGCTTTCTAAAATTAAGTTTATACATGGTCTCGACTACTTTAATATGTATTTTAATTTTTCGAGATCATTTAGACTCTTTAAGGATTTATTTACTTTTTGACTCGTTACCCGAGATTACTCCACGTCAGGCTCGTTACGTGGCGATTTTTGCACATTTTGTTGACTTTGAAACGTCTAGATCACTGATAAAGAAGATTTTTCTCATAATGATGAAATTTTATTGCTAATCGAGATTATATTAGTCGCGGTTTAGGCTAATTTTTAGCCGGGTGTCACATAGATGGGGTCGGGCCAAACATACATAAATGAAACTGAAAGCTAACAAAATACATCGCATACGAAACTTGTAAGAAAAATAATTTGTGACTTGCAATATTAAAATACGAAACCCATAAATATATTATGGTCAAGTTAATAATTAAATGAGCGAGAAATCCGGATACGAGACTAGAGCTTCGGTGCACGCGTTGAGCTTCAATGGGGAGGAGATCTTATGGTGTAATCACCCACCCAAGGGGAGCTCACCTTGGGCGGGGTCGGTTCGTTTAAGGTATTAATCTCTTAATCGATTACGGAGTCGTTCACTATACTTATTATCTTTATATTTTTGTTCAATCGTTTGATTTACCGCTCCCGTCTCGCACGTTTATCAAGAACAAATACATTTGTTGTCGGATCCGGTTTCGGACCTACACTTGGTATCAGAGAGGGAGAGGGTTTGAATCAACCGATTCAACTTTGTTCTTGATATTCGGGTTTTATTTCCGCTATTACCTAAACCCAGACATTACTTTATTAAAGACCCATTGAAGTTTAGAAAATAAAGTTTCAAGATCTTGGAAATAAAGTTGAAAATAATTGTGTTAGAAGTTCATCTTTGTTGATCCTGCGTTTTTGGACCATTCCGTCACGCGCCAAAATTCCGCGAGTCTACGGTTCTTCTCTAGCGACGATTCCAGAGATTGGGGATGTACAAATCAAACTCTGATATTCAGTTTGTAGTTTGTTGAGTGTCGGTTATCTATGATTGTTGCAACTGTGGGATGAAGATAGTGGTTGCAGTTTTGGTGGCTAGAAATCGGGTTACGGTAGCTGCAGATCTGGAACGATTTTCCATGCTAGTAATATAGACACACACATCATTATTTTATATAATTTCATGAAATACATACGAGGAAGCCATTTCCGTAGGTAAAACTCATATTATTTTGTACGTTGTTTTACTATTTATTAATCATCTCAATCATTTATAGGTGTACAACAACTTTCACTAGAGCTACAAGCTAAAAGACACGTATCATGAGCATTGTACAAATATCGGCATCTTGGAAGGCACCACAACGACATAATCCGGTTTCGGACCTACACTTGGTATCAGAGAGGGAGAGGGTTTGAATCAACCGATTCAACTTTGTTCTTGATATTCGGGTTCTATTTCCGCTATTACCTAAACCCAGACATTACTTTCTTAAAGACCCATTGAAGTTTAGAAAATAAAGTTTCAAGATCTTGGAAATAAAGTTGAAAATAATTGTGTTAGAAGTTCATCTTTGTTGATCCTGTGTTTTGGGACCATTCCGTCACGCGCCAAAATTCCGCGAGCCTACGGTTCTTCTCTAGCACGATTCCAGAGATTGGGGATGTACAAATCAAACTCTGTTATTCAGTTTGTAGTTTGTTGAGTGTCGGTTATCTATGATTGTTGCAACTGTGGGATGAAGATAGTGGTTGCAGTTTTGGTGGCTAGAAATCGGGTTACGGTAGCTGCAGATCTGGAACGATTTTCCATGCTAGTAATATAGACACACACATCATTATTTTATATAATTTCATGAAATACATACAAGGAAACCATTTCCGTAGGTAAAACTCATATTATTTTGTACGTTGTTTTACTATTTATTAATCATCTCAATCATTCATAGGTGTACAACAACTTTCACTAGAGCTACAAGCTAAAAGACACATATCATGACCCATTGTACAAATATCGGCATCTTGGAAGGCACCATAACGACATAAACCACTACCATCAGGATGCTCGTCACAATGTGCTTTACATACTTTTGGTTTTGGTTTTGGTGTAGGAGATCCTAATGTATGAAATCCATCATGTTCTACGGTTACACCTACAATTTAAATAATGTTAATACCCAGTAGAAAGTTACATGGTAAAACTAACTTGATAAAATAGATAGGATACAAGAACTTGCACTGATGACTAAAGAACAATATAAGAATGCATAAAATCGAACCTATACAAGTGACAACATGTAAGGCCCGGTTTTGGTTATTGACTCTTTCGTATTTGTAATTAGTTTAGTTACGGTTTTAGATTGTTACGTTTATATGTAATGGTCCCGTGGCCTTGTGTAATTGGTGCCTATTGGGCATATTATTAATGAAAGGATGTATGAGATTACACACGCCTATATAAAGTGTGTGTATCACATATATCACACAACCCTTGCATTTTCATTCTTCCAAGTAACATACAAACTCTCAAACTCTCTCTAAACACTAACCCATCTCCTTAACTTTCGGCCTCCCTTACCCACACACACAAGAAATACAAGTATATGAAGAAAATCATATATTTATTATAAAATTATTTGGTAAATTCGTTTAATTTTGTAATTTTAAAATAATTTACTAAATCAATTTAACTTAATAAAACCAAAAATAAATAGGTTAAAACGGTTAACCCGCCTAGTCGACGGTATGAAATAAACATGAACGCTTAGGTAAACAACTTTACAAGTTCAACCCAAAACTACTTTACAAGTTCAACCTAAAACTGACACAACCTTTATTAAGTAGATCAATTACCTTTGTTAAAAATCATAATAAACAAAAAGAATAATACTTTTTTATAATTTTCAGAAACTTGCCGGAAGGTTTCAACAACTTTTCGATAAAACTTAAAAACATTATGAGATTTCTTATTTAACTAAAGGAATATTGGATTTTAATAATCCTTATTAAATGGTATTGGCCGATAATAATCCATATTCGTTTTATCTCCACTGGCGGTCCCAAATTAAAAAAAGTTGGCCCCCAATGGTCCCCCGTTAAAAGTGACTTAACAGCTTTATAGTTTTTTATGAATTTCAAACCAATGTTTTAGGGCTTTTGATCGTTCGGAGGACACGAGTCGATTTGTGTAAAATTTAGCTCGAAACAATGATCCAAACGACTTGATTTTGATTAATTGTAAGTTCAAACACCTGAATTGAAGCATTGTTTCGTCATTTTGAAGCATTATTTCAAACTAAGTTTTACACCAATCGACTCGTATCCTCCTAACGATCAAAAGCCCTAAAACATTGGTTTGAAATTCATTAAAAACTATAACCCCGTTAAGTCATTTTTAACGGGGGACCATTGGGGGCCAACTTTTTTGAATTTGGGACCGCCAGTGGCAATAAAACGAATATGGATTATTATCGGCAAATATCATTTAATAGGGATTATTATAATCCAATTTCCTTAACTAAATAGATTAAGTTTTCTTGCATATAAACGGAAAAGTGGTCGGTAGAATGTCGGAATCGGTTTAGCACTAGCGAGAGATTTCCGAGAAACGTTAATTTAGTGGAAATTTTGTCAAAAATTTATTGTAAACATATTTTTAAAACTTTCTGTCGGAAAAATTTATGGGAAATTGCTTTTGTCGATATTTTGTCGGAAACATATTGTAGGAACCCCCTCCCCCCCCCCCCCCCTTTTTCTAGTAGTGATTTATGTTATAATGTCTTAGTTTACTCATTTGTGAACAATTTATATTTCATGTCTTGTTTTTACCGAAAATGTGTTCATACATCGGTTTCTTTAAAAAGTATCACATGGCTTATGTATTTTTGGTTGATTGCTATATGAAGGTAACTAGTTACTGTTATTATTGCGTTGTTTTTTTACTAATAAATATACATTTTTTTAACTAACTTGTAGATTCAAGTTAAAAGGAAGTTGAAAGGAGATCAAAAAATACAATAAAAATGGACGAAGTTATCCAAAGAGGTGTAGAGAGTTCATAACATTTTTGTTCTCGGTAGTAGTTTAATATATACAATTTTTGACATATGCTAGTTTGTGGTGGATATGTAATAATTTTATTATACATGAGTTTAAATGATAAAAGTTGTTATGTGATTGCATTTGTGGGCGCTTTATTGAAACATGTTTTGTGGCTTTTTTATGTATTTTTTTAGCATGAAAAATAACCATGGTACAAAAACTCACAAACTTTGAAAAAACTTCAGATTTTTGTTTCAATAGATACGTCCAAGTCATGCGGGTGCAATCATCAATGAATAGCAAAAAATACCGAAAATTTTGATCTCCCCCCCCCCCAACTTTTGCTGGTCCCCACACATCCGAATGAATTAAAGTAAAAGGCAAATCAACTTTAGTATCATTCGATTTAAACGTGTGTCTATGACTTTTGGCTAAAATGCATGTCTCACACTCTACGACTTTATTAGAAGAAAATAATTTAGGAAATAGACGTTGTAAATAACCAGTGGATGGGTGCCCCAATCTTCGGTGCCATAACCATGCCTCCCTATCTGTAGACCCATGTGCAAGCATCACAATACCTTCTCGAGTCACTTCATTCACATAGTACAACCCTTGGCGCTCAGTACCACGCCCACTGATCATTCCCGTCCTGATGTCCTGTAAGACACAAAAAGTGGGGTGCATTAGAACCACGCAATTTAGCTCTTTCGTAACATGACTAATGGACAACAATTTATGAGATAGGGCCGGCACATAAAGGCAATTGGATAATTTCACGTTTGGTGAAATTTGAATAGTTCCTCCTCCTTTAACTTGAATAACTTCACCATTTGCAATATAAATTTGAGTTTTTCTTGGCTTTGATTTTGAGCATAGATCCGAACTTTCAAAGGTCATTGTATTGGTTTCTCCACAATCAAAAATCCATAAATTATTATTATTACTATTTTTATTTTTTGTTGCAATATGAGCTTTCCCAAAAATGGCAGGGCCTTCAGAAGAGCCCTTTTTTACCATTTTCGAAACTTGGGGGGTTTTTTCTGCCATTTCTGTAACTTGAGTTTCTTTTAACAAGTCCAATATCTCAGGACTAAAAAATTTGGGGTTGGAAATGGAAATATTAGAGCTATAGGGATAAATAGGAGTTTTCTTTGAAAGAGGAGGGTTTGAGGAGGAAATCCCAAACCCTATACCTGAGTCGGTTCCCCCCTTGTTCCCTTTCTTCTACCGCCGCAAGGAACCCCAAGCCAGCTCCTCCTTCATTTTTCCCGGTGGCCTGATTACCGCCGCTGCCTTCGCTGCTTCCGCCATCACCGGTGGTCGCCTGATTACTCACGGCGGCTGCTGCTTTACCCTTTTTGTGGCCATCAGCCCACCACTCCGGGTATCCCACAATTTTAAAGCATTGCTCCTTTGTGTGTTTCGTCATGCCACAATGATCGCATTTTAACTTTGTTTTATCAACCCGGGATGATGACTTTTGATCTGACCGGCGACCCTTCCACACAAGCCCTAGCCCGTCGCTGCTCAATCCCGAAGCCACCCCCTGTTGAAAATTGCCGAAAATATTCTGATGGGCCGTCTCTTTCCTTACTGCTGCGTACGCAGCCTCGACCGACGGCAGGGGGTCCCACCGGAGTATCTCCCTTTTTATGGGATCATATTTCCGATCAAGAGCATTAAGGAATTGAAACAGTTTATTTTCTGACCTCACTTTGTTGTAGGTTGCGATGTTGGTAGGACACGTCATTGGGTTTGGATCTCTGCGTTCAATCTCTCCCCATATACCCTGCATCACAATCCAAAACTCTTCTAACGATACGCCATTCTGCTTGAACTCGTTTGCCTTAACGTGGAGATCGAAAGTTTGAAGCTTGTCTTTACCGCTGCTGTACGTGACCATAAGAGCCTCCCATAGCGTTTTTGCTGTTGGAAACTCTGTTAGGTTACTAGCGAGTGATGGTTCGATGTTCTGGATCAGCCAGGAAAAAATGACTAGATCATCCTGTTCCCACTGATCATATTCCTAATCAGTGGTTTTTGGCGGGTCTTGGGTAAGATGGTTTAAAAAAGCTTTCGATTTCCCCCTATGGCGACTCGTATCATCCGAGCCCATAGAGGGTAGTTTTGGCTAGTGAGATTAAGGCTGATCTTTAGGCGATCGGAAGAGTTTGGTTTGGGATTTTGGTTTTGGGCTTGAATTCCTCCTTTTAGGAGGTTGGCAATTTGGATGGCTAGGTTATTGCTATCTTCCCCAGACATGGCTTTGATTCTGGTAGATGATGAGCACAAAAAAAAAGATGTTTTTGGATCATAAACGCCGCTCTGATACCATGTTGTTCATGATAATCAGAGGTATGACAAGGAATTGAATTGAGGAACTTGTAATTCTGATATATTTTACAAAGAAACCAATACACAATTTATAGACTGTTACAATGTGCTAAAACAGGAAACATAATCACAATATTAACACAAATGGCTGTCAATTAGCTGAGTCCTAAAAATCAGCTCCATTGTTGAGGCAAGGAATCGGTCTCTTTAATGGGTTTATTTTGGGATATGATGGTAACTGATCCCTAAATATTCTAACAGATACCATTCCAGATGGTCCACCGTCCTATATCAACGAGAGGCTCCCCAACCTTAACACTGCCCTTTATTCTGGATGTTGAATGGTATGTCAACATTACCCGCACACCTACTCCCACGCGTCCAATCATTAAAGGGGCATTGGTGCGGGCAAGTATGAGCCGCCTGTGGCCATTCCCTAACTACAATCCCTACTTTTGCAAACCGGACGGAAGTTAGTGTGTAACTTATTCATCACCAAGTCTCTTTTTATCAAACTTCGCTTTGGAATCTAGCCGTTGCTTGTTTCTCTCTCTCTCTCTCTCTCTCTCTCTCTCTCTCTCTCTTAGGTGAGGGTCCTCTGCTAGCCACGCTGGTAAACGAGGTACCTGGGATGATGAAGCATCATCCACATGATCTCGCGCGCTTATCCATACTGGATCGGACGCATGATGCGTTTTACTTTCCAACCACTGTCCGCGCCGATGCTTTTGTGTCTGAGGCCATGTACTTAACAGGTGAGAAGAATTTAAATCCTCGCCCTTTGACTGCTCTAACTCCAGATGGAGTAATCGTATTACTCACGTCTAGTGATGAATCATGATCTGGCGAAGAAAGTAGTCCTTTACATATTTCAGATTATAAGGATGTCTTGCGTGCACTTTCGGATTTAGGTCATAAGCTCAAACACCGGTTGGTTACCACTGAGACTGTGGGATCCGCGCCTGCCAACCCTGACTCCCCAACTCAAGAGCCGCCGCAGCAGTAACCTGATGCTCGAAAAAAGACTGATCAAGGGGTGAAATGCCCGATCCCCACTCATATTCTGAAAAAGGCCAAGAAGACCCACCTTAGCGAGTGTGTTCAAAACGTTGCTTCGAAGTCTTCTAAGAGTAGAGTGTTTGAACGCTTCTCTCGACCCGTCATAACGTATTGAGATTGTTATTTTGTTTTTTAGGTCCCGCTCAAGCGCTGGTGAAAGGCGTTGTAATTCCTGAGCCTCCACCACCACCAAAAATGCCCAAAAGGCTGGTCGTGTCGAGGAAAAAGTTGAAAGTTGTGCTAACTTCTGCGGACACTGAACTCACATATTTGTTTTGTTTTGGTATGCTAACAAGTTGGAAAATAAAATGTCATGAAAAGCTCATGGGAAACCCAACACATCGAAGAAACATTGGTTTATTTGTTTTCTTACTTGATTTCATTGGAATAACAACTTATGATTTGATTTATTTACTCAATTACTCAATTATTTGAATCAAGATTCATTGATTCAATCTATTCACATACTCAAAAACATTTTAATTCCCATAATTGAGCACAAATCATTCACTCGTCAAGACTCAATTACCACAAGTCAATTGAAACAATTAACAATTTTGAATTGGTTATTATCACATCTACCTTATCACATCCACAAGTTATCAAATAATAATTAATATTTTATTTTGGTTTCTCCTACACATCTCATCATATTATCAAACTATCAAATAAATTAAAACATATAAAGTTTACTCAACATAAAACAACATCAATCATCTATTTTCTATAACCACCTCATGGTCATATGTATAATCAAGGAGATAGCTCATGTGATCTTTAGAATATGAACTTAATTTCAAAACATTAATGCAATCAATTCAATCTCGTTCATTAACTTCTTCGATAGTTATTTTAATTCATTTACCCTTATTCATCCTCATAACAACAACAAACTTAAGTTTACCAACCCTACTCCAACTTGACTTTGTTTTTGCAACACGTTCAAGTTCAACCTGGTCAAGCAATCTCAAATTAATTAACCTCAGTTATTCAAGTTTTTACAAATTTAATTAATCAAGGTGTTTTGAATCAAGATGAATCAAATCAATCATAATTAACCTTCTCAAAAAAGATTTTTTATTGTTTTCGTCATTTTTATCTAAACATATTTTGTCTTTTCAATAATACACTATATACTCTTTATTTTAGTTTTAGAAATTTAAATATTTTATTTAAAACAACTCAAGAGTTCAATTCATTTTTAGCAATACTTTATAAAAATATGATCTACTGGTTTACAATCAAAATGTATTAAAACTCTTCTCACAGTGTTATGTCTTTCAAATATTTTGTAAACCAAAACGACGGGACGAGTTATGTGGACCATCTGATGATAAAAGTAATTATGATCCGAAACATAATTATCAAAGTTCTCGTATGGAAATCATAGTACGTACAATAGTGTGTCATAATCTAGAACCGAAGGTAGTTTTGGAATAATGGTACAAATGTTAAGATGATAAGGATATTGTGGATACGCAGCTAGTACATCCTATATATAAGTGCCCTTATCGGATGTCATTTGTAGCGTTGCGCCGACTACTCGAAATTCCACATTACGATATATTTTGAATTTTATTTGCAATTTTTATTTTCTCAAAATTTATCAATTCTAATACAAAATTTGTTTTAGTATTCTCTAATTTCGATACAAAATTCCCAAAAGTAGGGGATAGTGTAGCCACTTGGGTTTTCATATAATATATTATAAAACAATACCCGACCTGTTTTCATTTTAGGGTAATTTTAATCAACAAAACATCGCCTTTTATCGATTTATTATTATTGTTTATTATTTAATAAATTATAGAAAATAACTTTGAATTATATACATTTTCTACCATAAACCTTAGTTTTAACCCATTTTGTATCCAACCATGAACTTGAAGGACTAAATTGCAAATCTGATTAATATATATATATATATATATATATATATATATATATAACCATAATACAAAACCCAAACCCATAGCCAGAACCCGTATCTAGCTTCCAACCCGTAACTCGTTTAATTTCGTGCACCTTAATCTTCGTATTATAAACAAAATTTATTCACTAAATCGTTTATATTGCATAAATCGATCATCAACGACTTGTTAATTAAAGTATGGGATCATAAATGATCCGCTTGATCAAATAAGTCACTGTCTTTACTAAATCAGTATTATACTATCTAGGGTTTATAATAACTCAATTAATCTCGTTGATACGTTCCTATACACCTCACAAATCAAAGCCATAAAGCTAATTTCATTATAAGAGCCTGCTTGTATCAGTTCTTGTTCGTGTTTGATCCGTTCATATGTTCATAAATTTGACCCTCAATTGATCATCATTTGAGGTAATTCTTGTATGTTTCTGGTTCGTTGATCATCCCTAAACAATAACCTATGATTAATTGGACAAATAATAATCAGATAAACGAATTGTATTTTATAGGGTTCTTCCTGATTTGGAGATAAATCGGATAGTGTATTTAAATTTTTGTTTTCATAGGTTAATCAACTAACACCCGTAGTTTGGGTGTCTCTGTTTAAGCCTCATGCTTCGGGTTGGAGTGTGACAGCTTCATGATTCGGGTCTGATTCAACACGTATATCTAAACATGTTTATTGTTTTTTGAAGAAGATCTAACACAAACTCTTCTTGGTTTGGATTCGAATATGAGCCGAAATGAAAGAGGAGTGTTTGTGTTTTTTTAGTGTGTAGGGAGGCAAAGTTGGCGGAATGAGAGTTTCAGGGATTTAGAGAGGTTTAAGGGTGTTTACATATCACTAAGCCCAGGGAACTAAGACCCATTACCGTCCCTTATTTCATCTTTTATTGTCCAATCCCACAATATATTATTATTACTTAACTTAACCAAATCATAACACACTATTAAGTAAACGAAATTCTTTTTGGTTTATTATTATCAAAAGTAGAATATTACATAGCGGCATTTGAATTGGGGCGGTTATTATTATTTTTATATTTAAATTTTAAAGTGATGTGAGTGAGTCACGGGCAAAAATAAATACACATATATAAAAACATTCTTTTAAAAACCTATGGGCCTTAGGGAAATGAGCATGGTGCTTCAGCCCTCCCTGTCCTCCCCTTAGGACACGCCTTTAACCTGTTTAAACTTAACCTAAACGACTTTCGTTTTAGATTATCATTGTGTTCACTTTTCGTGTCTGATTTTAACACTCCTATGTTATACCCACATGCAACAATCACTTTATAATGCATGACATTGTGGGTATGTTTGGTATGAGGTATTGGAATGGGCGATGGAATGGAATGGAATGAGCGAGGGAATGGAATGAACGAGGTAATGGAATGGCTTATTACCATTCCATTGACATGTTTGGTTACCATGAGGGAATGACATGATTATCTTTTGGTAAGCTAAAACAAGCTGGAATAAAATAAAAATTGTATTGAGTGGCAGTGGGCGGCGAGCGGTAATGGTGGTGGTGGATGGTGGGCGGCAGTGACGATGGGCAGGAGCGAATGTTGGTGGTGGCGGTGGTGAAAACAAAGGTGGGTGGTGGTGGCGGCGGGCGGCGGGGGAGGTGGTGGTGGGTGGTGGCAGGCGACGTAGGCGAGTGGTAGAGGGCAATGTGTAGTAGTTGTGGGAAGCAGGTGGAGATGATACAGTGTGAAAGAGAGATGGAATGAAAAAAAAAACCAAAGGGGGTGGATGAAATGAATTTGAGGTGTTTTAGAGATAGAATGGGTATGGTAATAGTTGATTCCATTCCATTGACCAATCATATACATTATTTTTCATTCCATTATAATGATCCATTATATTTCGTCTCTCATTTATGCATACCAAACGTTAGCCGTATATATTTCATTGTTGCCCATCCTCACATATAACGTATTCAACATGCAAAAATTGCCCATGTGGCACGTGCATGCTAGAAATTTTTAATAGTAAAGAAAACTAAATTGAATTTCCAAGCAAACAAATTTACCTTATTTTGGAAATGACGTTAAAGAACATAAAACTGAATTTTAAAATAAAACTAGTATTTCGACCCCCTGCGTTCCCGTGGGGGGGGGGGGTTGTGTGAAACCGTAGCTGAAGCCTAGATCATGGTGATTAAGTGTCAACCCAGTCTTCTCGATTTTGAACACAATGGCCTTGAAAATGAGAAAGTAAAAGTTTTCAATGTTGTGTGTTTCACATTGCTTGCACAATGTTTTTATGCAGCTCTCAACTAATTTAGATTGTACCAAATCAGAAGTAAAGAAACATTGTACTAATTTTAACATAATAAACCTACACTAATTGGGTGTAGCACTTAAAAGAATAAAGCTTTAAAAAGCATCTGAAGTGCCCAAGCTTAAAAAAGCATCTAAAGACTAAAGTGTTCAACTGAAACTCCACATCCTTTTCCAGACCTGTAAATACACAACATAATTACAAACGCCATCATTTAGGTAAGGTAAGCAAAGAGGTAAAAATGTAAATACATACATTATAGGTGAGCAAGACAGCCCGCTCGCTTAAACTCAATTCCAACAGCAATTCCTCCAACTACAAAATACTTTCCATCATGTTTAGATGATTAATAAAATGATTTTCTTAGAAGAATATAAAAATAAAATATGTACCATGTTTAAAGAGTTATAGCCCTTACCTACCAAACCGAGCCTAAGTCGACATAAAGCCTCCGGCAAAACACCATCTCACAATCGCTGCACACTCGACGATATACAACAATCGGCAACCACAACAGGCAACTGGCACAACTCTACCACCACCAAGGATTCTGAATTTGAACCCGACAACAACAGGCGGTGGGTAAACCAAGCCACTAACGCACGTGAGCTAACCCCCCCCCCCCCAAAAAAAAAAAAAAAAAAAAAAAAAACTTCTATTTCGATGACACAAAAACTCTCATCAGCACAAAAATATTAAGTTTCTTCAAGTCCCAATCAAACAACATGGATTTCTTGTACCCGTTGGTGTTGATCTTGCAATTGTTGCCTGAGAGCATCATTGATCAGATGCGGGTCAAATCGTTATCTTCCATTTTGTTGAAGAGAGGGAAGATTTATAAACCACACTAGTGCCATTGATGGTTCTGGCACTAAGGGTTCCAAACGGAACCCGGCAACAACAGACGTTGGCGGGGTTGAAATCGTAGTTTCATCAAAGAAAGCCCTATTAAACGTAAGATCATTGTGGCTCGCCAAATGTCATCAGATTTGTAATGAAGTGGTCTTCCTTTACTATCGACAGTTCCGCATGCCAACATATGGAACAAATTAATTTTGTTTCAACCAATAGAGTCAATTCAATGCTATTGTCACAACCATTGTTCTATGAATCTGCCAGGAAATAACACTCAAATTACCACTTAACATTCCTACAAAGACTCTATTTAAACTTACATGAATGTGCTATGCTTGTTTTAAAGATACAATTTGAAGCAAATAAACTCATAGTATCTATCTATTTTTTGTTTTCATTTCTTGGTTGAAACATATATAGATGATTGGAGCTTTGTTTTAAGTACATACATGAATGGAGATACAATCTGTCAATTACTCCAATCAAAATAATTTGCATAAGTTGAGAAACTTATCAAGACCAATTTATTTCTTATCCATGCTTCTCAACTTCATCTTGATATCTTCCTCAATTTCAAGTGATGGTGATTTTTGTAAATTCATTAACTGCGATTTTACACTCGATTTTCCTCCATTTGTTTACCGCCGGCGCCATAGACAGCCGTTTCGACAACACAGTCGCCTAGGGTTCAGACATCTAGGCAACATCAGAAATCGAGATTCATGGAACACCGTCGTAGGTCGTACTCGCCAGACAATCAACGGTGGTGGTTGCAGAGTAAGAAGAGACAAAAGCAAATAGAGAGAGAGAGAATAGGTTAGGCTGAGGGGTGTGGAGCGCGAGAAAGGGCGCGTGAGGCCATCCGCTCTACATAGGATTCCAGGTTTTACAGAGTGCAAATTTATTATGAAGAAGATAAAGGAGTAAGATTTAAAAGGATATTTTTATTTCATAACTGTTTTTCCCGAAGGAAAAACTTCTTGATATCTACATCGTTTCTCCTCTAAGGGGAGTTTACTCAAAAATTAGAACAAGTTTTTAATGAACAATTAGATACCCTCCCAGTGGATCAAACATAACTAATGTTAGAAGTGGTAAATACACTTCTCCAGATGTATCTCTTATATCCACTGAGATTTCTTCAGTGTTGAAACAATAAAAGATTTTATTTTTTCTAGTAAAAGCTCTTGAAACAAGACTTTGTAAATTATTAGGTTGGTTAAAAACTTGCTTAGAGTTAAGCTTAAATTTAAGCTTGTTAATTTTTGATAATTGATCAGAATTAATCATGTAATCTGATGAAAAACCTTTTTCATTTTCACTGAAATTTATTATTTCAGTTGTTTGTTGTTCTGTTTCTTCAGAATCTTTTGAAAACAAAAGTTTGTTTTCCATTATTGAAGAGTTTTAAAGAGTTTCTTTCTCTTATTTTTTAAAAAAGAGCAACGAGGCTCTGATACCATTATTGAAGAGTTTCAAAGAGTTTCTTTCTCTTATTTTTTAAAAAAGAGCAACGAGGCTCTGATACCATTATTGAAGAGTTTCAAAGAGCCTCTTTTCTGATCGACACTCGCCCCTTTTCTTTTACTTGTAATTTTCTTAAAGCATGTGTGAGTAAACTCCCCTTAGAGGAGAAACGATGTAGATATCAAGAAGTTTTTCCTTCGGGAAAAACAGTTATGAAATAAAAATATCCTTTTAAATCTTACTCCTTTATCTTCTTCATAATAAATTATGAAGAAATAAGAGAAAGAAACTCTTTGAAACTCTTCAATAATGGTACTAGAATTTTTGAAGAAGAAGATATTAAACTCTTCAATAATGGTATCAGAGCCTCGTTGCTCTTTTTTAAAAAATAAGAGAAAGAAACTCTTTGAAACTCTTCAATAATGGTATCAGAGCCTCGTTGCTCTTTTTTAAAAAATAAGAGAAAGAAACTCTTTGAAACTCTTCAATAATGGAAAACAAACTTTTGTTTTCAAAAGATTCTGAAGAAACAGAACAACAAACAACTGAAATAATAAATTTCAGTGAAAATGAAAAAGGTTTTTCATCAGATTACATGATTAATTCTGATCAATTATCAAAAATTAACAAGCTTAAATTTAAGCTTAACTCTAAGCAAGTTTTTAACCAACCTAATAATTTACAAAGTCTTGTTTCAAGAGCTTTTACTAGAAAAAATAAAATCTTTTATTGTTTCAACACTGAAGAAATCTCAGTGGATATAAGAGATACATCTGGAGAAGTGTATTTACCACTTCTAACAAAGGGAGAAATTGCAAAAAGACTTTTGCAAATAAAACCAGAGTTAAGAAAGTCCCTCTCTATGGTACATATTGGCGCTGTAAAAATTCTCCTAAAAGCACAATTTAGAGATGGAATTAACTTTCCAATAAAAATGGCTCTAGTTGATAATAGAATTATCAATAGACAAGACGCTCTCCTAGGAGCTATACAAGGAAATTTAGCATATGGTAAATTTATGTTTACTGTTTATCCTAAATTTGCCTTACATCGAGATTCAAAAGATTTCGATAAAACTTTAAGTTTCATACATCAGTGTGAAAGAACCGATCTGATGGAACCAGGAAATAAAGTATTCACGATTAATTATTTAATCTCATATGCTTTGACAAATAGTACTCATTCAATTGAGTATAAAGAAAAAGAGAATATAACTATAGAAGATGTATTCTCAGAAATCGGAACCATTGAAGGAAGTAAATTTTCAGAACCTTCACAGTTACGAGAAAATTGGGCAATAGACATTGCTCGAAACAAACAAATACTTGTGTCTAAACCAAGGCATAGTTATGCTGGAACCTCTTCACATTTAAAAGAAGCGGGTAGCAGTGAACTTCAATTAATGAGGTCTATGTCTGAAAGGATAGATAAGTACGGTGAAATTTTAAAAGAAGTTGTTGGGATATAATGTCCTCAAAACTAATTTTAAATGCTATAGCTACTTTAGAAGAAGAAATTGTTCATAAAGAAGCAGAAATAATCATATATTCAGCAAGAATAAATGAGCAAAGAACAAACTTTATGTTAAGTTATGACAAAAGAACTCTTAATATAAAAATTCTAGAAAGGAAAATCATTACAGCTAAAAATGAAATCAAAAATCTTAAAAAAAGGATGACAATAATATCCTCCATATGAGTTCGCTCGTAAAAATAGAAGAATTAATTAAAGAATTAATTAATAAAATAGACAACATGGCTACTAAAGAAAATTTAGAAGTCATTGCTGCAAAAATCATCAAAGATGTCTTAGATAAAATTGATGATCACGAAAAAACACAGCCTTCAACATCTGTAAGGCAAAAAGAAAAAATCTCTGAAAAATCACAGAAATATTCTTTTCCTAACTTCAACGTAGGAAATCCATCATTAGGAAGCTCCAAAAGTCCAAATGCGCTAACTTGGCCTTTTAACTCTAATGAAAAAGACCTGCAAAAGTCAGAATAAGGCAATGATCAAAAAATCTTTAGAAACAGCCTTTAGAAATACTCAATCTAAAAAGAATGAATATAAAATGCTCATTCACTACATACAAATAAAAATTCATTACTTGATGAACGACATCAATATGGATCCTCAAGAAAGGCTCAATAATATCGCTAAAGAATTTTCAGCCTTATATAATATTAAGAACCATTTACAAGTTCTTAAGGAAAAAGAAATTATCATTTCTATAGCTTAAATTAAAATGAGTTCTATTACGCAAAAATTAGAACAAGTTTTTAATGAACAATTAGATACCCTCCCAGTGGATCAAATCAATGAACTCGTTCAACTTTTGTCTCTAAGCGAAGAAGAATGCGAGAAAAAATTCTTTGAAAATAAAAATTTAAACGAAAAATATTTCTCGAAAGAAACAGTTCTGGCTATCCCAGAGCCTAAAACAGAAGAAGAAGAAGATTCTTCTTCAGAAGAAGATGAAATTCCAAGACAAAGTACTAGAATGCATCAAGCTAGTACTAGTTATGGTAGAACACGCCATAAAAAAGCAAAAACTGAATTCTCTATGCCATATCATAAGGGAATACCTAGTGCTAACAATGGAAGCTCTACTGCCATTGACACTATAAAATAGACTGTATCTTTGACCTCGAAAAAAGAAAAGAGGTAATTGATAAATGGAATACCGAAATTAGCCTGATAATTCAGTCTAATGAAGAAGAATTCTCTAATGCTAAAACCTTGTTATTATTAATAGAGCATAAGTCCGCAGGAATAATACAAGATTTTATCAAAGGAACCTCCTGGAATGAGGATTTAGATGGTATTGATCTTTTTGAACAAATTATTAATGCCTTATACACTATGTTTTTAGGCCTTGATTTCTTTTCTAATAAAGATCTAGAAAACCAGAAATTGCTTGAAAAAGCAAGACAAAACTTAACAAGAGCACAGTTATGTGACATCTGTCTTTTAGACGAATTCACCTGTTTGTTCGAAACAAATTTATATAAATTAAGTACAGGAGAATACCACTCTTGGGTAGAAGTTTACTTAATGAAAATTCCAATCGTAGGTGAAAAAGCCAAAGAAAGATGGAATAAAGAAAAAAACGGTTTAACAATGCATTCTTTAGGGTTTGCTACCAAAATTGTTAAAGAAGAAATTGCTACATATTGCGATTTTTCTAAGAAACAAAAACAGCTAAAAAGATTCAACAAAAACTGTTGCAAGAAATTAGCAGAAATACCACAGTTATCTTTCGGCTGTGAGCAAATAAAAGATAAAAAATATTTCAAAAAGAAATATAAAAAAAGGTATAAACCAAAGAAAAGATTTTGGAAAAATAAAAAGAAAAAATTTACTCCTGGTAAATACTTCTCAAAAGAAAAACCTAAGGTTTGTCCTCAAGGAAAAAAGAAATGTAGATGTTGGATATGCTCTGAGGAAGGGCATTACGCTAACGAATGTCCTAATAGACAAAAATTTCCAAAGAAAGCGAAGCTTATCTCTATAGCAAAAACAGATGGATATTTTCCCTCTGAAGATAGTTTTGATGAATATAGAGAAGTATATTCATTAAAAATAATTAGTGATTCATCTTCTGAAGACTTCTCTTCCGAAGAATCAGAATGAATAAAAATCTAATTATTAATTGGAAAGAAGACATTTTACACTTTTGTTTTGGTCTTCAAAAGAAAAAAGAGTTAGTATATTCAAACATAACTAATCCTAACTCAATTTATATCAAAGGAAAAATTTTCCTAAAAGGATATAAAATAATAACTCTACACTGTTATATAGATACAGGGGCAAGTTTATGTCTTGCAAGCAAGTATGTTATACCCGATGAATTATGGGAAAATACTCCCAGAAGCATTGACGTAACAATTGCTAATCAAGAAACAATTAAGTTGGATAAAGTCTGTAGAAATCTGATTATCTATTTCTCAGGAGAACCTTTTATTATTCCAACAATCTATCAACAGGAATCGGGTATTGATATACTCTTAGGAAACAATTTCTGTCAGTTATATGGACCATTTACCCAATGGCTTGATAGAATATCTTTTCATCTTAATCAGGAAATGATTTTGATTAAAAAAGTAACAAAAGCCTTTCAATTAGGAAAACCCGGATTTCTTGAATCTATGAAAAAAGATTCAGAAACAAAACAAATTCCAGGTACTAATATAACTCAGGAAGTTATAAAACCTGAAGAAAAATATTTTCTAGAAATAAGAAAGTATCAAAAAATTGAAGAAATGCTTGAGAAAGTATGCTCAGAAAACCCTATAGATCCTGAAAAATCCAAAAAATGGATGAAAGCGTCAATAGAGTTAATTGATCCAAAAACTATAATCAGGGTAAAACCCATGAAATATAGTCCCAAGGATAGGGAAGAATTTAAAAAACAAATCAAAGAACTATTAGATCTTAAATTAATAGTCCCAAGTAAATCTCCTCACATGTCTCCTGCATTCTTAGTTGAAAATGAGGCAGAAAAAAGAAGAGGAAAAAAGCGAATGGTTGTAAATTATAAAGCAATCAATGCAGCTACTAAAGGTGATAGCCATAACCTCCCGTGTATGCAGGAGTTACTAACCCTCTTAAGAGGCAAAACCATTTTTTCAAGTTTCGATTGCAAAAGTGGTTTCTGGCAGGTACTATTAGATGAAGAATCTCAATTATTAACTGCATTTACATGCCCAGACGGACATTATCAATGGAAGGTAGTTCCTTTTGGTTTAAAACAAGCACCCAGCATATTTCAACGACATATGCAAAACGCTTTAAGAGGATTAGAAGAATATTGTACCGTCTATGTTGACGATATAATAGTTTTCTCAAACTCCGAAGAAAGGCATTATTTTCATGTTTTTTCAGTTCTAAAAACAATTGAAAAATATGGGATAATTTTATCTAAAAAGAAAGCAAATCTTTTTAAAACAAAAATAAATTTCTTAGGCTTAGAAATTGACCAAGGGACTCATTGTCCTCAAAAACACATTTTAGAAAATTTGCATAAATTTCCTAATATCTTAGAAGACAAGAAACATCTTCAAAGATTTTTGGGTGTTTTGACTTATGCAGAAAGTTATATCCCAAAGCTTGCAGAGCTTAGAAAACCGTTACAGGTAAAATTAAAGAAAGATTATGTATGGGAATGGAAACAATCTGATACTGATTACATGAAAAAGATAAAGAAAAAATTAACAGATTTTCCAAAACTTTATCTCCCAAAAGAAAAAGATTTTCTTATTATAGAAACAGATGCCTCAAATGATTTTTGGGGAGGAGTTCTAAAGGCTAAAACAGCCGAAAAAGAAGAGATATGCAGATACACTTCAGGAAGCTTTAAACCAGCTGAACGAAATTATCACAGTAATGAAAAAGAATTACTGGCGGTAAAAAATACTATCTCAAAATTTTCCATTTATCTCACTCCTGTAAAATTTCTAGTCAGGACAGATAACAAAAATTTTACTTATTTCTTGAAAACAAAAATTTCTGGAGATAATAAACAAGGACGCCTCGTCAGATGGCAAATGTGGTTCTCAAGATATGCTTTTGATATTGAGCACCTTGAGGGGCCAAAAAATGTTTTGGCTGATTGCCTTACACGTGATTTTCAAAATAATTGAAATCACTATTCACCCGGTTATAAATAAGGACCACACAGGTTTATGTTTATCATCTCAAAATTCACCCGGTTTAGAAAATAAAACTTTTCAAAAAAGATTTTTTAATCCTCTCATGGATGAATTAAAGGCATTACGCCTTAAAGAAAAATTCTTGATTATTGAGCTCAAGGCCATTCAAGAAAAAATAGCTTTATATGACGAAAGTCTAAAAGCAACAACTGTTAATTCAGAACAGGAATCCGAAAGGATACAATCTGAATCTATTCCCTTACAAACGGCTAAGGGTAAAGAACACTCAAGTCCGTTAACTCCTGTTGCTTTGGAAAAAAGCAAAAATAAGGTAAATGAAGAACCACAATCTTCATCTAGTCCAGCAGCAAACGGCTCTGGTAAAGACACAACAAATCCGTTGATGGCTGACAGTTTGCCAAAAACTGAAAAGGTCTCTCTTAGACCAAGTTATTCAGAAATGGCTAACAAACCAGAAAAAGATACTTCTAGATTTCATGTCATTTTTTACGGTGATCACAGAGGCATTTATGAAGACTGGTCTCTAGTCTCCAAATACACCTCGGGAAATCCACACCCGTTTAAAAAATACAAAACTCTGTATCAAGCTCAACAAGAAGCTACACGTTTTTCGGCAGAGTTCGGCAAAAAAGAAATACCGTTAAAGGTACTAACTTTTCCTGAACCTTTAAAACCCAGGAAAAAAGAAAAAATTATAGAGTTCAGAGAAGCTCCCACAAATCTTTCAAAAATGACACGTTTTGAAGAAAAAGAAGAAAAGGATATCATATCTTTGGATGAATTCAGGACAATATGGTCTAAAGCAAGGTCCCTTAGTCAAAACGATTTTGAGTCCGAACATATCTACACTGAAGATAAGGCCACCAAAAGCCTAATTGTTTGTTGTCCAGGCTCTAGCCCAGAACTTGTTTCTCTAGCATTTTCTGCTGGATTAATCAAGTTTATTTATCCTGCGTCTAATTTACTAGAAATAAGTTTATTGACAGAAGGAATGAAGAAAGCAATTAAAAACTTTCGAAAGAAGATTGCAGCAGCAAAGGATGCAAATATCTTTGTCAAATGCACATCTACCCTTCCCGATTGGTATCAAGGAAGTACTTTTCCCGCCTACCATCACTTAGAAATTGGCCTAGCCAAAACAAGAACTGTCAGTCCTTCAAAAATTATGAATGATGATGAAGACATTGAAAATTGGAGTTCAATTAGAACTGAAAGATTCATTAGGATCTTTCATAATCTTGATAAAATCAAGAGAGGAAGCTTTAATAAAGTAAATTATTGCAGCAGTAATTGCATTATTACAAGCTATAGCGCAACGCCTCTTCCACAAACCGAACGGGCAGCCATCAATAATTTCACACAACAAATTATTGAAAATAAAGTGGAGGTCAGCCCCACCACTAAAGAAAAACTTTGCCAAAAGATAAAAGAAATTATTGAAGAACACCAATGCACATGGTGCAAAGCAAAAAGCAGCTCTTCCACTGAAGAAGGAATCTACTTTTCAGAAGAAGACACCAGAGAACTGGACCCAACACATGGGTATATAGACTAAAAACGTCATCAATGACGAGGGAAGAAGGCCATTTTGGTCATTTGTAAAAATCTGCTTCTCCTATATAAAGGAGTATGATTTAGGTTTAAGGGCATCGACACTCGCCCCTTTTCTTTTACTTGTAATTTTCTTAAAGCATGTGTGAGTAAACTCTCCTTAGAGGAGAAACGATGTAGATATCAAGAAGTTTTTCCTTCGGGAAAAACAGTTATGAAATAAAAATATCCTTTTAAATCTTACTCCTTTATCTTCTTCATAATAAATTTGCACTCTGTAAAACCTGGAATCCTATGTAGCCGCCAAGAAAGAGTACCGTTTAGCCAAGAGGGCGTTAGGGAAATCATGGTGTTGTTGGATTGGTCACTTACAGAAGATCAGAATTTACAAGAACAAGATAGATTGATTACAGATTGAAAGGTATAAATTTATTCCTGCTGTTATTATACTTCAATTGATTCTATATATGTTTCTCCTTACATTCAAGAAATATATCTTTCATTAAACAAAACAATTTTCATAACATTCCGCAATAATGGTATCAGAGCCTCGTTGCTCTTCTAACATTCCGCAATAACATTCCAAATTCATAATAAATTTGGCACACATTATAGAAGATCATACGCTTCATTATAGCATAATAAATTTGGCACACATTATAGAAGATCCTTTATCTTCTTGTAATTTCGTTTGCGGAATGTTATATTTCATGGTGTTGTTGGGTGACCGTCGTAGGTCGTACTCGCCAGACAATCAACGGTGGTGGTTGCAGAGTAAGAAGAGACAAATGCAAATAGAGAGAGAGAGAGAGAATAGGTTAGGCTGAGGGGTGTGGAGCGCGAGAAAGGGCGCGTGAGGCCATCCGCTCGCGCCCCGGGGCGCGAGCACCACACCACCGAGGCGCGAGAGGGGCGCGAGCGCGGATTTCCAGGCGGGCGCAAGAGGGGTAGCGGCTGGGATAACGCGTGAAGTGGCCTGGGAATGCGTAAATAGAGCCGTTGGGCTCTTTGTTTATTAAAAAAAAAATTTTTTTCTCTATAAAACCAATATCACATACCAATATCACATACCACACCCAAAACCCAAAATCACCCCATCTTCCAAACCTTTTTTTAAAAACATGGCTGGAAATTGGTACCCAAACCTAGATTCAGATTACAGTTACGACGATTTATGGTCGGCACCGGACCAACCGATGTTTTATTCGGGGTCGCAACAATCATCCGGCTTTCAACCATCCAACATACAACCGTCTCCTAACTTTGTTGTTCCGGAGACACAAGAACCAGAAGGTGAAGCTGCGGGACAAAGAAGACGCGTCCACCGGAAAAAACAAGTTGCAACGGACGGGTCGGGTTCGGCTTCGACTGGAAGGACGAAACGGAAAACCACTCCGTGGTCATCGGATGAGAAGGAAGCCCTGTGTCGGGCTTGGATAGTCATTTCTGAGGATCGGCGTTGCGGTAATTGTTTTAACGTTTTTAAAAATGATTTTTAATAAAAAAGTTAAATAAAAAAGTTAAATGACTTACAAATTTATTTATGCATTTTGCAGCGGACTACCAAAAGAGCAAGGTCTTTTGGACAAAGGTTAGGGAGACGTTCTATTCGCTCGTTGGGAGTACAGAGCGGAACGCCGATATGATTTCGGGTCGGTGGACCGAAATCAGAAAATTTGTCGGCTTGTTTACTAATCTGTTCAACAGGAACGCCGGTCGTATGAGACCAAGTGGCAGTGACGATTTGGCGGTTTATAATTTCACTGTCGAAGAGTGGAAGCAGGAGTGCCTGCGGAGGTATGGGACGGTGAAGACGTGGGACGATGTAAAGGTGTGGGAGAGGTTGAGAAGGTATTCTAAGTGGGTTGAGCTGGTGGCGCCGGACCTTGATGCGGAAGTAGGGCCGAAACGGACTAAAACTAGTTCGTCTGGAGCGTATAGCACTTCCGCCGGGTCGGATTGCCGGGTTGGATTCGACCTAAACGTTGCGGGGGAGGAAACGTCTTCACCGCCGAGGAGGCGGCCATTGGGAAGGGACGCTAGGGGGAAAAAACCGGCTGAGGGGGAAGCCGTAAACATCAACGATCTTGTTGAATCCCTCAATAAATTCAACAAAACCATGGAGGTGGTCTCTAATGACAAAAAGGAAAAAAAAGAATGAGAGATTTGGACTTCCTTACAAGAGACTTCAGTAACCTAAATCCGGTCGACCAAATGCTGATGGAAAAACAAAAGGAACGTATCCGGAAGAGGTTGATCGAAGAAGACCAAGCCGAAGAATAAGAATAATGTTTTTTTTTAGTACTTTAATTTTTTTTTTAGATATTAATGTGTTTTTTTAATTAATGTGTGTTTTTTTAAATAATTTATGAGTTTTTTTAATAATACGTTTTTTTAATACATTTATAAAAAAATAAAAAAAAAACCGCTCGCGCCCCCTCTCGCGCCCCTCCACACCAGGGCCCGGGGCGCGAGCACCACAACCAACACCCATCTTATCAAGTTTCTCTCTCTGCCACACGTCACAATATTATTGGCTGGAGCCCCCACTCGCGCCCCCTCTCGCGCCCCCCACACCCCTCAGCCTTATAAAAGGCATGAAATATTGACGTGGAGGTGTAGGTGTAAAGAAACAGCACACGTGTACAATTCTCAAGACAGAATAATACGTACAATAACAAAGCCAGAAAGTACAACAAGTAGTAAAACAAAAACTGCCAATTATTCCTTTTTTAAAGCATTATTTTGTCAACAAAGTTGCAAATTAATATATATATATATAAGAGGAAACGTTACTTTTTGAAGTGATGTTTTCATACTAAGTCGATTCTCACAAAAACTGTTTTGATATATATTAAGTTTTCAAGCTTATGATTTTACCTTCAAAAACCGAATAGGTACCCAAATTTTACAAAAAATTTGTGATTTTCCATATTAGGATTTCGGTACCGATCTTATCCCTAACAATACCTAGAAGAAGAATTGCGAAGATCTAAAATATTTATAAAAACAAATATGTTCATATTCGACTACTATTTTGTAATTTTTATTTATTAATACTACAAGGTTTTATAAAAAAACCAAAAGATGGGGTATTATATTTATTAAAAAAATCTGTGGTGACCGGTAGCATTTTGGAAAAATACATCGGTGGTGACCGCGCTTAATACCTATAAATCTTTTCAGGGAAAATCAAGAAATTTACTATAGTAACGGAGAAAACGGCAGTGGCCGGGCCACCCCGGGTCCTCAAAGAGCTTCGCCCTTATGGATACAAAGCCAAAGCTATTTTATCTTTTGAATAAATTGTCATTTTCGTCCTTATGGATTGGTAAATAATGCAAATTTAGTCTAAAAGGTTTATTTTTTTTTTCATGAGGACCATCCACGTTTCTCAATTCTTGCGAATTACATCCAAATCACTAACCCCGTTAAATTTAATCTTTAAGTTAGTGGTAGACATGTCTTTTCACTCTTTCTTACTTCAGTGAATTGCGGTTTCGTCCTTTTGGTTTGTCCAAATCTGCATACCCCTGACTTAACGACTAAATTTAACAGGGTTAGTGATTTGGATGTAATTGGCAAATACTAGAAACGTGGATGGTCTATATGCAAAATATCAACTTTTGAAATAAATTCGCATTATTTTTCAAACCACGAGTTTGAAAATGACACCTTACTCTTATATATTTTTTCTACTCTTTTGTATCTTATACGCAGTTGTAATAAATCTTCATGAGTGAGCATGAACTTTTAGAATAGGGTGTGGATACCATACAAACTGAGCTGAATGTAAGAATAGTAGGATCAACTCATGTGCGTCCATCCTTTCGATTTAGGTTTGAGATTTGTGACACATCAATCAACAAACTAAGGAGTGTGTGTGGTGCGGTTCGGTGCGGTTTTTGATTAAAACAGAAACAAAAACCAAAACTTCGATTTTTGATTATTTGAAACCGTTTGATTTCGGATTTTCGGTTTTCATTTTGGTTTCGGTTCGGTTTCGGTTTTGGCCCTTTGATCTTGAAAACTTTAGGTCAAGAGAAAGTTTTCAAAAAATAATTAATTTAGATTTAAATTTTTTTTGTTAATTGTAAAATAATAGACTATTAAACATTTTACCAAAAATATTTGAGTTATATGCTTATTAAATTCTTATAAATTACTTACTATAAAGGATAAAAAAGAAAGGGTATCCGGTTCGGTTTGGTTTTTATTATATGCAAAACCAAAACCGAACCGTTAGTTCAGTTTTTGCAAAAATATAAAATGAAACCGTCAATTTTTATTTTGGTTCGAATTTTTCCGTTTAGATTTTTCAGTTTTTAGGTTCCGGATTAGTTTTTTTTTTGGGGTTTTTTTTGGCACACCCCTGCAACAAAGTAATGTTATTATACTATTTACAGGAAAGTAAGAGTATATTTAGAATTCCGTGTACTATAACTAAAGAAATCACAAAAAATCCATAAAAATCAGCCTACCACCTTAATTAATTTGACGGATGGAGGGATCAAATTCAAAATGAAGATGAAAAATTGAATAATTTAGTTTACTAAAAGTGATAACATCTTTTTTATGTGGTGTTATTAGTTTTTTTTATCTTTTAATTAATTTAGTACATATTTGTGCTGTTATAGATTAACTATTAAACCAATCGAAAAATAAAACTATTAACTTTTATTATGTCATAACTATAAACAATTTATAATAATAATTTTTATTTAAATAAATCTATTAATTTTAACCCGTCTTTACACGGATACCTAGCCTAGTCAACAATATAACTATGACCAAATGGTTTCCAAATTCTCTTGTTTTCAGCTCCTATCTCTAAATATGTATATGTATATGTATATGACGAATCTCTTGTTAACAAGATAGCAAGCACCAGATCAAAATCTTCCTCCTAATTAATACCCATTTCTCCACAAATTGTTTCATCTAGTTCAAAAACCATCAAAACATTACACCTTAGTCCTACATTTTTCCCAAAATGTATACAATGATGTTGTTTTTACATCTATAAGCAGATAAGTAATTGTCATCTCTAATAATTTACTTGAAGAAACACTAACCGGACCCCGGGCAGATTACTGGTAACCTGGGGGTTAGATAGATGTTTCCCACGAGGGGTTAGACCCTTGGAAGATGGTTCTTCTGATAACCTGCAAAACAGACACCGTGAGCTCGTCACTGAGAAGGGGGGGGTTCCTCCTTGTGACCACCCTCCGGCGTGAGAATCAGACTAGATTGCTCTTTAAATATAAAAGTATATTAAGAGATTGCTAGAGTAGATATCAGGTATAATATGATGATAATGTAGTGAGATATGATGAGATCAGATGGTCATACCATTTGTGGTATTTATAGCCGAAGGTAGGTTTCCAAAGAGGTATGGCCGGCTGCAACAGTGTTCCTGTTCCACCAACAGTAGCCTACGCACGTGCCCTGCTGGTAGTTGGTGGGTAGGTAGCGGCTGATAGCGACCAGGCCTGCTGTATACTATTCCTGTTCCACCAACTGACGGCTACGCACGTGGTATGGCAGTAGTTGGTGAGAAGGCAGCGGCTAATAGTGACATACAGTGCAGGAGCATGCTGCTCGCCATACTGTTGTCAGTAAGCTGTCGTAACTTTAGTCAGATCTTTTTCCCATACCCCGTCAGGTACAGTACAGAAGATCTTCCTGTATCGTACGGACTGGCTTATTTGGGCGGGAGTATTCCCCCTCCCGCCCTTGTGCGGGATTGTTCCCGGCTTCGCTCATTCCTTCAGGTGACACTGTGATTGAGAGCTAAGTGCCTTGTGCGTGTAGCCTTGCTGCGCGGGTGGCCTTCCCTGATGGCTTGTATCCGAGGCTGCGGGAACAGGCGGAGTCCTTCACCATCGGGAGGCATTTCCTGCGGGACCAGCTTGCGTACTGCGCGTAAGGACGTCACGTCTCTGAGCATGGTTGGTCCTGCGGATCCAGTTGGTTTCTGCGCAGACGTCCCTCTTTTAGGTGAGTCTTGCGGGTCCAACTAGGCTCTGCTGGGACCTACCTCTTCAAGTCCCCCCTGTCCAATGTTCTTCTCATGAGTGTAATAAAGTGAGGTGAACTTTTGGATTTTAAGCAGAGGGTTTTGAAAAGGGTTTTTCTAAGGTTTTCCATGGGGATTCTTCCCGCGGAAGTCATTGTCACTTGCAGAAATTCCCGAGTTTCCTGCTTGGTCTTTGGGTATGATGCGGGCAGGTCTGTAACCTCCTCGCAAGTCAAGAGCGTTGAGTCCCACTTGTGTGGATTTTCCATGAGGTTTTGGTAGTTTTGAACATAGTGATCAATTATGTTAAAACCACCAATTCCATCCTGAAGCTTCAAACAACGTAGTTCTCGACGTTCCCGCTATGCGGGGATGTTATTTCCGTTTCCGCAAGCATTGCCCAGAAGATCCTTCTTGGTTTCAATTCCCAGCGGAGCGCTAGGTATGTGAAGGGTTTTGCCTTAACACTGTACCCGCGCTCGTCTTACGGTTACTTTACTTCCAATGTATTCCTGGCGTCAATTCCCTGCGGGTGCTAGGTATGTGAAGGGTTTTGCCTTTACACTGTACCCGCACCCGGCTTATAGTTACTTGGTTGCCGAGGTATACTTGGCTTCAATTCCCTGCGGGTGCTAGGTATGTGAAGGGTTTTGCCTTAACACTGTACCCGCATCCGTCTTACGGTTACTTGTTCGCCAAGGTTTACTTGGCTTAAATTCCCTGCGGGTGCTAGGTATGTGAAGGGTTTTGCCTTAACACTGTACCCGCATCCGTGTTACGGTTACTTGTTTGCCAAGGAATCCGCAGATGGTCCTCCCCTTGTGCGGAAGAAGAAGGCTGCCGGAGGGAAGGGAAAGGAGAAGGTGGCCTCCACGGCTGATCCGGTGCTTCTATCTGACACCGAGTCAGATAGTGAAGAGGTGGCGGGGAACCCCGGTGGTGAGAAGACCACTGTTCCGGAGGCTACGACTGTTACCTCCGGAGAACCAATGACGACGACGGTGACCGGCGTCAAGAGACCGGCCCCATCGGGCTTGTCCCCGCCCCTCCGTATGTTCAGGCTTAAGAAAACCCGTAAGTACAAACATTCTTTTTGTAAATTTATCACTTCATAAATTTATTAACACTTATCTTCTTGTGCAGGCGTGGATGTTGACGCATTCCAGGGTGAAGTACCGAGTAGTACCTCTCCGCCGATGACGGTAGGCTTGGTCAGCCTTCCTGAGGCGTCGACCCAGGCGCCTGCGCCTGGTCCCGCTGGTTCAGTTGCTCATTCTGAGCCGACTGTTCCAGCCGAGTTTACGCCACCGCCGGCCGTGAGTGCGATTTTTACGGCGTCCTTCACCGAGCCGGCGGTTACGATTGCTGCGGATTCTGCGGCAGCGACTGCGGCGGCTGCCACCATGCCCCCGCCACCGGCACCGATGGCCGGCCCATCAGGTACGCATGGGAGTACTCGCCAGTCCTTGCCACCTTCCCATCTGCCTGACCTTTTGGATGGGTTTCCTTTGGGTTCAGGTGATGGGTTCGGCGGTTATCGGCCTGTCATAGACCCTACAGGTGCGTAGGGTTCCTTTGGCCCTTTTTAACTTATTTTTATCATCTTTTCCTAACTGCTTTTTTGTTTTTTGCAGTGTCGGATTCCAATGAAGTGTATGTTCCGCGATGGAACATACGCCGAGGAACAACCCTTCGCACCCCTGTGGAGTGCGTGGAATGGGCTCGCCACGCTGCTCCCCATGGTGCGTTGGGGGAAGCCATGGCTAGCTACCAGGAGGGTAGGCTAACCAATGAGCTTCGGGTTCTCCAAGCCCGGATGCAGCCGCGCGTCGAGCTGCTTTGTCGTGAAAACGACAAGTTGAAAGCAGCTCGCGCCAAGGATGTATCTCAGGCGCGTGCTCTTCGGGAGGAGAACCAACGATTGACCGCAGCTGCTGCGGAGAAGGAGAAGGCTTTCAAGGCCCTCGAGGTTGAAGTTCAAGCGCGACTCGAGGCCCGCTCCAAGGCTGCCCAAGCTGTTAACGAACAGCTTCGGCTGGCTAAGGAGACTGCGAGGAACGCGACTGAGAGGGCTACCAAGGCTGAAGCCGTTGCTGAGCCTTTACGCATGGAGAACGAGGAGCTCAAGGCCCAATTAGAGGCTCTCCAACGTGCTCATGATGCCTTGGCCATGGAAGATGCCAAGAAGCTCCAAGAGATCCTGGACCAGAGGGGCGTGCTTGACCACACAGAGCGGAAGCTTAAGGGCGTTGAAGAGGCTGCTGCAAAGGAAGTGCAACTTGCCAACCTCAATAAAAGCGAAGCCGAACGCGCCTGCACCCAAGCCCTGGTTGCCAATGAATGGCTTCTTCGAGAAGCGTTGCCTCAGGTATTTTAGCTTTACGTCTTCACGCTTTCCTTTGTACATAGAAAAGATGTTTTGACACTTGTATTTTCTTTGTAGGTTGTGCATCGGGTCTTCTCAGAGACATCCTATGACGATGCTATGAGTGCAGCTCTTAATGCTTCTCACGAGGATGGGGAACGGGCTGGCTTCCTGCTTGGTCTAGGGTTCGTTGAGAAAGGCTTCCCGCCTTCCAACTTCCCTTTGTACAATGTTGACACTGAAGCCATATATGACCAAGCAGTAAACCAATATGCTGCCTTCCCGCATCCAGTGGTGGAGAAGGTGAACCAAGTAGCTGCTGCTGATGATGGGTTAGCTATCCTTAAAGCTTTCCTCGAACCGGCCCGTTCTGATGGAGCGGGTCCAAGTGGAGGCGGCCCTGAGGCTTGATCCCGAAGATCCCTTCCCATTGCTAGGATAGTCTTGTACGGATGTATTTATTTTTCTTTTCGTAGGCGGGTAGTTACCCGGCCATTGTAATAATTCATTTGTGAAATATAAATCTTTTTGCGTATAAGATTGTTATTTCCTTCTTTGGGTTCCTTGCTTTATAAACTTATGACTTGCATACTTAGTTTAAATTAGCAATTTTCCAAGTGTTTAGAATAAGTTAACCTGTTGAACGTGGTTGATAATGGGTTAAAGTTTTGCTTCCTCTTTCGTGATTGTGCGGGTAGAACCGTCACTTGCACTTAGTAGGATGGCAAAACTTTACCCTTATCTGACCTGCGTGTAGGTTTTCTTCATCCTTTGAGGATAAGTTAACCTTTGAACGTGGTTGATAATAGGTGTGAAGTTTTGCTTCCTCTTTCGTGATTGTGCGGGTAGAACCGTCACTTGCACTTAGTAGGATGGCAAAACTTTACCCTTATCTGACCTGCGTGTAGGTTTTCCTCATCCTTTGAGGATAAGTTAACCTTTGAACGTGGTTGATAATAGGTGTGAAGTTTTGCTTCCTCTTTCGTGATTGTGCGGGTAGAACCGTCACTTGCACTTAGTAGGATGGCAAAACTTTACCCTTATCTGACCTGCGTGTATGTTTTCCTCATCTTTTGAGGATAAGTTAACCTTTGAACGTGGTTGATAATAGGTGTGAAGTTTTGCTTCCTCTTTCGTGATTGTGCGGGTAGAACCGTCACTTGCACTTAGTAGGATGGCAAAACTTTACCCTTATCTGACCTGCGTGTATGTTTTCCTCATCTTTTGAGGATAAGTTAACCTTTGAACGTGGTTGATAATAGGTGTGAAGTTTTGCTTCCTCTTTCGTGATTGTGCGGGTAGAACCGTCACTTGCACTTAGTAGGATGGCAAAACTTTACCCTTATCTGACTTGCGTGTAGGTTTTCCTCATCCTTTTTAAGAATTGTTTTGAACCGTTCGACGCGCGGTTGTCAATAGGTTTTTGTTCAGTTTCCTTTAATGATTCATGCGGATAGACCGGCACTTTCATTTAATGGGTGCTGAACTTTTTCCCCTTCAACTGACCTGCGTGAAGGTTTGTCACGTTATTGGGTTCGTGCGGGTAGGACCGCCTTCCCATGCAATGACTTCACGTAATTATGCGGTGAAAACCGGCATATTAGTGTTCAGAAAAGTATAAATGTAAAATAATCAGCTTCGATGTTCTTAAAGAGAATCATTTCCATTAGAAGTGGCTCTTGGCCTTTTCTTTACAAATTGGAATTGATTTACATGCAAACTGTGTAAATGAGCTCCCTTCCATGTTGTTGGGATGGGAGTGCCATCGAGCCGATACACACCTGGTTCGGGATCTCGTTCTTTACGCAGCATGTAGTCTCGACATTGAAGCTGGAACTTTTATTCGTGTTTTCCCCAGCTGAGGTTCTACACGCACCCGCCTGCTCCGCCTTTATTGCGCCACGAGGTGCGCGAGCGTCCCATCTCTGACAAATGCTTCGACCATGTCTTTTACGTCTATGCATTCTTCAGTGTTGTGGCCTTTTATCTTGTGAAAGTCACAATATTTGCTCCGATCAGCATCATGACGATGTCGGATTATTGGAGGCTTTGGCCATGGGAGCTCTTCAGTAGCGAATATCTCAGTGACGCTCTTGGTGAGTGGCGTCCATCTGGAGTTTCGGTGCGGATGTACGTTATCCCTTCCGCCCAATCGATGTTGCAAGCCGGATGAGGTGTCAAAGTTTACCCTTGACTGCCAAATGCCTAGCTTCCGCTTTTTATTTAATCGGGCGGTGAGGACGTTGTCTTCTCTCGTTTTCTGAGTGTAGAGGTTTGTGCTCTGGAGGAGATCTCTACCCAGTTGCTTCTCCGTTTCCGCATAGCGTTTTGCTGCTGTCATGATGGCATCCCATGTGGATGGCATGCCATCTTTACCCGTTAGGGTGCGGATGAGCTCTGGGTCGTGCGCGCCCTGGATGAAGGCAGCGCGAACAAGATCTTCGCTGATATTGCCCAAACTTAGCTTCTTTGAGTTGAAGCGAGTGATAAAGTTTGGCAGGGATTCATCTTCTTCTCGTATGCATTTGAGGATTGTCCATTGCTCCTCGGTATACTTCCGTTGCTGGCTGAAGTGTTGGCTAAACTTCTGCTGGAAGTCTGCCCAGTCGTAGATGTGGTTGACCGGTAGACGATCAAACCAAACTCTAGCAGCCCCAACAAGCGTCATTTGGAACATGTAGCACCAGGTGGGTTCCGTCCAATTGCTGACGGTTGCCCCCGCTATGAACCTGTTCAAATGATCGTCTGGATCAGATATACCGTCATATGTGCCTATGTTAGGCATTTGTTTGGCACTCTTTGGGGCGATTGCTTCCGCAATGTCCCTTGCAAACTTGGACGTTCCTGCATTTGCAATGTTTGGTCTGAACGTTTTGGAGAAGTCTCGTGGACTTCCACCTGTGCTTTTTGGTTTGAAGGCTTGTCCAAAATGCCTTTTCGGTTGGGATTCCATTTCCTTACGCTTCCCTTTTGCCCTATGGCGAGGGTTCGCGTCGGAGTCGGATTCCTCCGAGTCATCCAAGTAATCTTCGAATTCGTCAGCCTGTTGGACGGAACGGAGGCGTTCGTCCAACTCAGCCTGGAATTCCTTTTGTCGTGCCTCCGCCCATGCCTTGACTTCATCGAGAGTTTGGCGGGGGAGTCTTCGTTTCTCATCCTGGGTATCAGTGGATCCCAGTAGGCGATCATTTACTGCACTTGCCCCAGCCTGAGTAACTGGGGTAGTGTTCGTAAAATTTACTTCACTTGCCGTAGTGTTTGTAAAAACTGTGTTACCGGTATTCACCCCAGTAGCTGGGGTTGTGGTTACCGGAATTTCTCTAACCATCTTTTGTAGAAAGTTTGAAAAAACTGGAGATAAAGTTCTAGCTTTATGCACGGATGGCGCCAATGAAGAAACACTAACCGGACCCCGGGCAGATTACTGGTAACCTGGGGGTTAGATAGATGTTTCCCACGAGGGGTTAGACCCTTGGAAGATGGTTCTTCTGATAACCTGCAAAACAGACACCGTGAGCTCGTCACTGAGAAGGGGGGGTTCCTCCTTGTGACCACCCTCCGGCGTGAGAAGCAGACTAGATTGCTCTTTAAATATAAAAGTATATTAAGAGATTGCTAGAGTAGATATCAGGTATAATATGATGATAATGTAGTGAGATATGATGAGATCAGATGGTCATACCATTTGTGGTATTTATAGCCGAAGGTAGGTTTCCAAAGAGGTATGGCCGGCTGCAACAGTGTTCCTGTTCCACCAACAGTAGCCTACGCACGTGCCCTGCTGGTAGTTGGTGGGTAGGTAGCGGCTGATAGCGACCAGGCCTGCTGTATACTATTCCTGTTCCACCAACTGACGGCTACGCACGTGGTATGGCAGTAGTTGGTGAGAAGGCAGCGGCTAATAGTGACATACAGTGCAGGAGCATGCTGCTCGCCATACTGTTGTCAGTAAGCTGTCGTAACTTTAGTCAGATCTTTTTCCCATACCCCGTCAGGTACAGTACAGAAGATCTTCCTGTATCGTACGGACTGGCTTATTTGGGCGGGAGTATTCCCCCTCCCGCCCTTGTGCGGGATTGTTCCCGGCTTCGCTCATTCCTTCAGGTGACACTGTGATTGAGAGCTAAGTGCCTTGTGCGTGTAGCCTTGCTGCGCGGGTGGCCTTCCCTGATGGCTTGTATCCGAGGCTGCGGGAACAGGCGGAGTCCTTCACCATCGGGAGGCATTTCCTGCGGGACCAGCTTGCGTACTGCGCGTAAGGACGTCACGTCTCTGAGCATGGTTGGTCCTGCGGATCCAGTTGGTTTCTGCGCAGACGTCCCTCTTTTAGGTGAGTCTTGCGGGTCCAACTAGGCTCTGCTGGGACCTACCTCTTCATTACTCAATTGTTTAAATTTACACACGCAACAAATCCCCATAATAATAACAATAATAACAAGAATATGGATTTTGAAGCGTCTCCAGAATTCGTGAATACTACTAAATGAACACATACTTTTCTTTTCACTATCCCTAAATAAAAGTTCAAAACATGAATACATTTTTTAACGTCCAACAAATAGAGAATTGTCTTAATACTTAATGTGGGGTGACTCAATGGCAAAAGTCACCGCTAGCTCGCCAACCCAACCATACAGAGCCCTTAGCCACCCTGCAAGTTCTCTCCAGTTCCGGGGAAAACCCACTCGCCTGAAGGCTCACTGGTAGTAAACCCCGAACACACTCAAGATCGAACTGAAGATCACAAAAATTCCAGTATTCCTTCACTGGGCCTCCAATGTCCCCTCAAATGTGTTGTCAGTTGGGTTTGCGCCTGGATTTCCATTAAGAAACCTAGGTTTTCATTGAAAAACTCAAGTTTTTACCACTACACCACATTGGAAATGGTCAAAACATGATTATCTAGAATTTATAATTTGCAAGTTATAGTTTATTCAGAATTTATTCCCTTATATATATAAACTTCATAAAATACATACGAGACGATCATTTCTTTAGATAAAACTAATATTATTTTCTTCGTTTTTTTTATCATTTATTAACCATCTTAATACTCTATGGTTTTACAACAACCTTCGCTAGGTTTTTGACAAAGTATACGACATGTGTCAACATCTGCACACTTATCTACGAAGTCACCACAACAACCAAAACAAGTACCATCGGGAGCTTCGTCACAATGTGCTTTACATACTTTTGGTTTTGGTTTAGGTTTTGGAGATCCTAGTGTCATGTTCTACGGTTACACCTACAATTCAAATATTGTTAGTACCCACTAGAAATTTACATGATAAAACTAACATGATAATAAAATATATAGAAGGCATGAACTTACACCGATGACCAAACAACAACATAAGAATGCATAAACACCAAACCCATACAAGTGACATTGTAATCAAGAATGAAATGAAAGAGTATGCCTTTTTCAAATGAGCAAAACCATGTATTTATAGCCCATTTCATGTCATTTCACATGTGCCTAATTACAATTATATTTCTTTGACGCATGTTACATTTAGGTATAAATATTAGGTTTTGTAACTAACATCAAATAAATGTTTTAATATATAATTATATGCTAATTTATAATAAAACATATAGAAGACATGAACTTACACCGATGACCAAACAACAACATAAGAATGCATAAACACCAAACCCATACAAGTGACATTGTAATCAAGAATGAAATGAAAGAGTATGCCTTTTTCAAATGAGCAAAAACATGTATTTATAGTCCATTTCATGTCATTTCACATGTGCCTAATTACAATGATATTTCGTTGACGCATGTTACATTTAGGTATAAAAATTCGGTTTTGTAACTAACATCAAATAAATGTTTTAATATATATTTATATGCTAATTTATAATAAAACATATAGAAGACATGAACTTACACCGATGACCAAACAACATAAGAATGCATAAACACTAAACCCATACAAGTGACATTGTAATCAAGAATGAAATGAAAGAGTATGCCTTTTTCAAATGAGCAAAAACATGTATTTATAGTCCATTTCATGCCATTTCACATGTGCCTAATTACAATGATATTTCGTTGACGCATGTTATATTTAGGTATAAAAATTAGGTTTTGTAACTAACATCAAATAAATGTTTTAATATATTTATATGCTAATTTAATGTGACTTGTCCATACTTTATTTTGTAGCTATACTCATTCTATTCTCAAAACTTTTTTTATCAAAAAAATACAACTATATGAAGAAATCATATTTTAGTTATAAAATCTTTTGTTAAATTTTTTCTAACTTCATAATTTTAAAATAATTATGTTATTCAAATCTAACTTAAAAAAATGAAAAACAAATAGGTTAAACGGTTAACCCACGATGCAAACGGTATGAGACAAAAATGAAAGTTTAGATAAATAGGTTTACAGGCTTAACCCAAACTGACATAGCTCATTTAAAGTTAACCCAAACCAACAACTTTCGTTTTAGACTTTCGACGTTTTCTCGTTTCGTGTCGATTTTCACACCCCTATGTCAGGCCCATATTTTACTTTTTCACGCATTATATTGTATACATTTCACTAATGTGTTGTCCATCACAAACTTTTCACATATAACGAAGACAACCAGTAGAACTCGCCTATGTGGCACGCATAATAGAATCTTCGAAAAAATAAATTAAAGAAAACTAAATTGAAGTGAAAGTTTTGTCCAAGCACAAACGTACATTTGCAAGCAACTAATTTACCACATTTAAAAAAAATGACATTAAACATAAAACTGAATTTTATAATAAAACTAGTATTTCGACCCCGCGTTGCGGGGGGTGGTTGTTAAACCTTAGGCGAAGCTCAGATCTTGGTGGTCGAGAGTCAATCGAACCTTCTCGATTTTGATTATAATGACACAAATGAATTAAAATAAATCAAAGACAAAACAAAGGCTCGCTTCAAGTTATCTTAGATAACTTAGTCTACAAAGTTCATTGAACAGAATTTTTTTAACATTTGCACCAACCGTACAAAGTTGCATTTTCTTACTACCGGACTTCTACAAGATCATTACAAAATTCAATTGTCGTTTTAGGCTAGTTTTAGTAACTACAAAAATATTAATTACAAAAGCTGGTAATGAGTTTATAAAAAAATGTGCGAATATGAAAATATTCATTGTCTACATGAAGTTGCAAAAGGTCTCGTCACTGAATATGAAAGTATTCATTGTGCATGATTTTCCAAAGAGAAGTGGCGACTTCTATGCATATTTCATTGAGTAAACCTGTGATATTTTTGGATTTGAGATAAGTTTTAGTTGTTGTGTATGTAGTAAGTGGTTGTAGAGATTTAAGTTGAGCTAGTTACCGAGTGTTTTACAGGGTAGCAGTTAGACCTGCGATGCTATATGGAACAGATTGTTGGTCCATCAAGAAGGCACAAGTGTGAAAGATGGAGGTAACAGAAATGAGAATGCTATACTGGATGTGTGGACACACAAGGTTAGACTGAATAAGAAACGTTGTGTTTCGAGATAGATTAGGGGTAGCTAACATATCAGACAAGATAAGAGAGTGGAGATTGAGATGGTTTTGGACATGTGAAGAGAAGACAGGCGACGAATCCGGTTATATCCGTAGAAAACATTACTATAGAGGGGAGGAGGGGTAGAGGACGACCTAAATTGACTTGGGATGAGAGGATTAAACATGATTTGATAGACCTAAATCTCTCCGAGGACATGATTGAGGATAAGAATTCTTGGAGAAGTAGAATTAAAGTTAATGATTTTTAGGATGAAATAAATAACTTAGCGGCTTCTATTTACCTTTTTTTGGTGAAACACCATTATGGTATTTTTTTTTCATATATATATATATATATATATATATATATATATATATATGGAGAGGATCATGAGAGTACTCCTTTTTATGGAGATGGAGAGAACTAGAGAACTAATAATAAAATATTTTTAATTTAATTAAAAAAAGTATTTTTAAAATTTTTTTTCATTCATCCTTCTTATATGTTGTTATTCTTCACCCCAAAAAATTATAAAAATAAAAAAATTAACGAGTAATGCATATATGCAATACACCGACTTTTTTTATAATGCATATGTGTAATAGTGTGCATTTTGATATTTGAAATAGTGTTGAATAACATATATATAGTTGTTTGTATTGTATATTTGCAATAGTGATATATTATATACAAAAATTAAAAAAAAATAGATATAGTGCATATGTGCATTAGTGTTGTATTACATATATGCGATAATGTGTTTTGCATACAATTATTAGTGTCGTATTTGCTTATATTCAATAATGTGTATTTAGATAATGTATTTCTGTTGTATTATATGCAATAAAACACTATTTTATATATACAATACACATTAATGCACATACGCATTACATCGACGGTTTTTTTTTTTAGGAACAATATCATCTTATTAGAAGGAGGAAAGAAAAAAAATCACAAAATAATTTTTTTTTAAAATAGTTAAAAATAATTCCTTACTAGTTTTCTAGTTCTCTCTTTAAAAGGAGTTCTCTCTAGATCTCACCCCTATATATATATATATATATATATATATATATATATATATATATATATAGAGGTATGGTAGCAAAAAGACCCAAATATCCATAAAGACTACCTGCGGATGGAAGAAGACTCCCTCGAACATCACCCACGAAACATTTTAATCACCCGCATAACTTAAGTCAGAGGAAGAATAAGAATAAAATCTAGAGGCTATTTGCGGAGTGACCCAGACATCCTCATAAGTCATCCACAGGGTATTATTCCCACCTGCAAAGGAGACTAGAGGGTGACATCAGAGGGACAGTTGTGATTAACTAACTTTCTTTTAAAAGATTTACGAGGATCTTTCCTTGGAAAACACGAGACGCAACAGCCAATTAAAAAAGGACAAGTGGCAAGTTTGTTATAACACAAGTAGCAAGTTTGTTATAACCGTGCAAATGGCATTAATCCCGTCCGATCAAATGCGGACACGTGTCCAGGTTGTTACAAGAGCATCTTTTAGAAAATGACAGTTGGACTTATAATATTCCCCAACCCTCCCCCCCCCCTTCGGCTATAAATACCTTCGTCATCTTCACAAGGTATTCATTCACTCCCCACGATTTACTCCAAACACTTCAGGTAATTTTCTCTCCTTTAGAACGGTACTTATACTCACGCTGGGGTCGTTACGGGAAGACTCCTCCTCTTGTCCTTCCCGTAACGAGCTCAAAGTGGTTTTTTTGCAGGTTTCTGTCATTGGACTTGAGAGATTGGACTTGTATCGTTAACTTGGTAATTTTTCGACCCATACCATGTGGACTCATTGATGTAACTCCTTAGGGATTAGACTGTGTTTCTTCATTGGCGCCATCCGTGCTTGTGCTAGAATTGTAAGAGTTTTTGTTGTTCCAAACGATATGACTTAATCTCCTCAAGGGCCGACGGAAACTCCAGCTGTAACCAGACGATCTAATGGTGTCACGACAACCGGTGGTCCGAATCCATATGATTTGGGTCGTGTGACGACGAAAACTCGTCGGATCCACCCAGAGCTAGATCTAGAAGACAGATCTGATGATGAATGAAATAAAAGAGTATATGTTATTTGAAATAAACAAAATAATGTATTTTTAAGCACCATTACATGGTGTATGCCTAATTAGATTGGTTTCATTATATGTAAGTTTATGTTTAGGTATCAAGATTAGGTTTTGTAACTAACATCAAATGAATTCTCTGATATCTATCTATATACTAATTCAATGTAACTTTTCCATAAATTATTTTGTAGGTATACTCTTTTACATGGTTTCTTGCAATGTGTGATGTATATGGTGGAATAAAATATGGAATATTTATAACAATGCGTAAATCAGTAAGGTTTGAAGGGAGAAGCACTAGAACATTCAACCAAAGTGACTGTTTTCACAAAGTTTTAAGAATGTTAAACTTGATGTGTTTATAGGTTAACCATCCTACGGTGAAAAAAAAACACAAAAATTTGACTTCAGGGTGACACAAAGATGAAAATTTGTCATCAACCCGAACAAGTCATGAATGCTCGCATGTTGGCACACGCTTATCCAGTTTATGCTGATTTTTTTTTTATTTTTATTTTTATTTTAGATCAACACTTTTTTTTATCAAAAAATACAAGTATATTAAGAAATCATGTTTTAATTATAAAATTATTTGTTAAATTCGTTTAATTTTGTAATCTTAAAATAATTTACTAAATCAATTTAACTTAACATAACGAAAAATAAATTGGTTAAAACGGTTAGCCCGCCTAGTTGACGGTACAAAATAAACATGAATATCTAGGTAAACAACTTTACAAGTTCAACCCAAAACTAACACAACCTTTGTTAAGTAAATCAATTACCTTTGTTAAAAATCATAATAAACAAAAAGGTTAATACTTTATATTTTTCGGAAACTTGCCGGAAGGTTTCGACAACTTTCCAATAAAACTTCAAAACACTATGAGATTTGGTATTTAACTAAATAGATTAAGTTTGTTTGTATATAAATGGAAAAGTGGTCGGTAGATGTTGGAATCATTTTAACACTAGCGAGAGATTTCCGAGAAACGTTAATTTTGTAGAAATTTTGTCAAAAATTTGTGAAAAAATATTTTTACAATTTCCAGTGGGGGAAATGTAAAAAAATTGTGGGAAATTGCGTATGTCGATACTTTGCGGAAACATATTGTAGGAACCCACCCACCCCCCTCTTTGCTAGTAGTGATTTTTGTTTTATTGTCTCAGTTTACTCATTTGTGAACAATTTATGTTTCAGGTCTTGTGTTTATAGAAAATAGGGGCTCATACATCACTCTCTTTAAAAAAATATCACATAGCTTGTGTATATTTGGTTCGGTGCTATCTGAAGGTAAATAGTTACTATTATTATTGTGTTGTTTTTTAATTAATAGTTATACAATTTTTTTAACTAATTTGTAAATTCAAGTTAAATGGACGGTGAAAGGAGATCAAAGAATACAATAAAAATGGACGAAGTTATCCAAAGAGGTGTAGAGAGCCATAACCTTTTTGTTCTCAGTAGTAGTTTATTATATACAATTTTAGACATATGTTAGTTTGTAGTGGATTTGTAATACTTTTATTATATATGAGTTTAAATGATAAAAGTTGTTTTGTGATTGCTTTTGTGGGCGTTCTATTGAAACATGTTTTGTGGCTTTTTTATGTTTTTTTTAGCAGAAACAAATCTGGATTAATGTTTTTTAAAACATATTAAAAAGACTTAAAAAAGCCAAACAATTTGGAATAGTGTCTAAATTGTGTCGGTAAACAACTTATATATGTGTCGGAAAAACAAATTATAGATGTGTTAAAATTGCGTCGGAATTCAATTTACATACGCGTAAGAATTGCTTCGCAAAAACAAAAATTAATACGGTGTTTATACATATACGGTATTACTAATACCATAATTATAATTACTAAAAGCTGTTAAAATGAGTCGTAAAAGTGTCGGAAATCTGCGACGAAATGATGCGTCGGAATTGTGTCATAATTTGCGTCAAAACTGTGTCACAAAGGATTTACGAAGAGGGATTTTATGACATGGCATTTGCGTTAGAATGCGTAACAATCGGCCGTTTGTGACGCATTTCCGACGCAATTTGGCGTCACAACACTATCGGTTTTCAAGTTGTGATTGTTTTTATTATACTATGAAACTGTTGATAATATGTCAGCTCCTAATTAGTATAACCAACCTCTTTTCTAATGCTAGTAATATAGACACATGCATCATTTTTTATATAATCTTCATGAAATACATATGAGGAAACCATTACCGTAGGTAAAACTCATATTATTTTGTACTCTGTTTTATTATTTATTAATCATCTCAATCATTTATAGGTCTACAACAACGTTCACTAGCGCTACAATATCAACATCTTGGAAGGCACCACAACAACAAAAACCACTACCATCAGGATGCATTTCACGATGTGCTAATGTTTGAGATCCTAATGTTTGAAATCCATCATGTTCTATGGTTACACCTACAATTCAAATCATGTTAATACCCACTAGAAAGTTGCATGGTAAAACAAACATGATAAAATAGATAGGAGACAATAACTTAAAGAACAACATAAGAATGCATAAAAATCGAATTCATACAAGTGACATCATAATAATGAATCAAATGAAAGAGCATATGATATTTGAAATAAACAAAATAATGTATTTATAAGCACCATTACATGGTGCATGCCTAATTAGATATGTAAGGCCCCGTTACCGGTAGTGTGACACCCGGTAAATTTCTCAATCCTATAAACTAAGTAATCAACCTAATAATTAGGTGATTGTAAATATCGAGCGCGCCATGATAGTCAGCGCGTGCATTTGTTATGTGCGCCCTGCGCGAGCGCGCCATGTTAGTCAGCGCGTGCATTTGTTATGTGCGCCCTGCGCGAGCGCGCCATGTTAAGAACCAGCGTGAGCATATGTTATATGCGCCATGCGCGAATGTTTTGGCTTTATGTTTCCATGTACCTTAACGTTATGATGTCTAATGGGTTGACCGTCACGCATGATGCTAAGGCGGGTGCACCCTAAATCGTTTATGCGCGTGCGGAAGGGAACTAACCTCCCCGCATGGCGGGAACATTGAGAGCTAGTTTGTCTGAAGCTCCAAGATGGAATTGACTTCAACATAACTGATCACTATGTTGAAATACCAAGACCACCTGGAGAATCTACAAATGAAACTCAATGTCCCTGACTGCGAGAAGGTCACGCACCTACCCGCAGCAAAGAAATGTCCTTCACGCAGAAAGCTATGCGCACAAAGTAATACGCACAGAACACTTAGTCTATTCTCCAGGCGTAAGGAGATTACTCCCGCCCAAAAGGAAACAGTAGCGTGTTTCAGAGATTTTCCACTTTTTACTGTACACTAACAAAAGTACCTGAAAAAGCACTGTAACACGAAAAGTCAACTATCAGCCACCCTATTCTCACCAACCCCAGACCTGCATGCCCTGACCAAATCAAATCAAAATCTTTTATCCACTACTCCACTTTTAAATAAATAATAATAATTTCCATACTTTATCATCATTACCCCTAGATATGAAAAGATTACAATCCCCTAAAGCAAGGGATTGTGTTCCCTCGAGTTTGCCTATAAATATGTAACCTAAGTTATCACCCAAAACACACTTCAAAGAACTACAAACTTGCACTAATCCTCTCCCAAGCATCCGTTGTTTTCGGCTCCGATCCTGTTACTAGGTAAGTCGAGAATATAACCTTGAGATCTACTATCCAACCCTTATATTCTCCTATTTCTTGATCTTAATATATATACTTGTTATTTAATCGTATTCTAGACCTTCGATTCCGAGGCCAACACCAAGAAAACCCGAATCTCGATTAATCCCTTAACAAGAACCACAGGTGAGTCTCACAGCCCCTATTCTCGCTGTTTTCACTATTTTTAAACTGTTTTCGGGGCGAGGGACACGTACTTAAATAATGTTTTATCATGGTATACTTACAAGCTATGCAAGCGATTATGTGTTTAAATATTATATTTCATGATGAGCAATGCGAACGGTTATCTAAGGTTTTCGATGTGTGTGCGCTAGAACTCGAGTAAGTGATCACTTTACCATTGGAACTCTAAGGGTAGGGACTGCTGGTTTGATCCACCCACTCGTAGGGGTCGCACCTCTTTGCATGGACGAGTGCCTAGTATGGTCATGGGGCAGTACTATGGGTTTGAGCCCGCTCGTAGGGGTCGCGCCTCTTTGCATGGACGAGCGCCTTGTTTTCCGGCACAACGTCCGCGCGTAACCCGCGGGACGGAATTATTGATTAGCTCGTAGTGGCAGTGCCACTTTGCATGGACGAGCACATTTTCCTGAAACGTTCGCGCGTAACCCGCGGGACGGTATTACTTATATTAGCTCGTAGTGGCAGCGCCACTTTGCATAGACGAGCACAGTTCCCAGAAATGTTCGCGCGTAACCCGCGGAACGATTTTATCAGAATATGTTGATAGAACCATGTTTTACCAAGCATGTGTTTTAATGATGCTATCAGAATTATGTTTCAGAATGATTTGTATCAAGATTATGATGCAATACGATTTATCAAGTTACTAAAACTTGTGAACTCACTCAGTTTATACTGATTCAAATGTTTTTACGTGTCTTTCAGGAGATAATTAGGTAGCGCATGGAGTCACACTTAGAGCACCTCACGCTGAACATCTAAAACTAGCTTTTTGGAAGATTTTAGTTCTATCCCTTCGATGCGCGTGGTTGTTCCCGCCGCGCAAGGGGGATATGGCATGGAAATCTTCAACAGTTTTTATACTTGGATGTTTTATGTAATTTTTAAACAATGTAATGTATTTGTATTAAACATTTCATGCGCAATGAAAATCTTTGAATGTTTGCAATGACCCGTGCTTAATTATCAATCCCCACTCGCGCGCGCCCGGCTGTTTCCGCCGCTCAGGGCCGGGTGTGACAGATTGGTATCAGAGCTCTGGTTATAGCGAACTAGGAAAAGAAGTTTTAACCTAGACTATAACCGTTGGGGGAAATCGCATGAAATATTTTTCAAAGAAAATATTTTCAAAAGAAACTATACACACACTTAGGAACACGGGTCACACAGTGTCTAGTAAATAATGATAAACATTATGTGCTCAGAATACATGCGCTAAGATTGATATGTTTTCACTCTTTTAAAGCGAGAATGCCTCCAACTAAAGCCAAGGGAATTACCATGACACCCGAAGAACTCGCGGAAATAATCGCGCAAGCAATCGCAACACGTGAGGCCAGCAAGGCCGAATCAAGTCAGGGTCGTCAGAATGAGACCCCAGAACCCGAATCAGGAGCCTTGGACAAAGGATGCTCCTACAAGACATTCATGGCCTGTAAGCCTTGGCCATTCAAGGGTATCGAAGGGGCCATTGGGCTCTACAACTGGATTGACAAGATGGAGACAGTTCTCTCCATTAGCGGATGTAGTGAGAACCAGAAGGTCCTTTACGCGACCTGCATATTCCAAGAAGCAGCTTCGTCTTGGTGGAAGCTTCAAGTGAAAACCTTGGGGCGAGAAGTTGCTCTTCACAAGACCTGGGAGGAACTGAAGGAAATGTTGATGAGAAAGTTCTGCTCTCGCGCAGAAATTCAGAACCTACAACAGGAATTCTGGAACCACACCATGGTAGGAACGGATATCGACGCCTACAACAACCGGTTCAACGAGCTTTGCCAGTTGGTGCCAGACATGGCAAACACGGAGGAAAAGAAGATCGAGAGGTATATCTTTGGGCTACCTCCTGTTGTTAGGGTTCCGCTCAACGCCGCAGCGCCTCCAACCTTTGATGAGGCGGTAGCGCGGGCCATCACCCTTACAAGGGATACGGTCCGTGCGGGTATGTTAACTACGCGCGGAATCGAACAGCGAACCTCTGATCCCAAGAGGAAGTGGAACTCTCACCACCGAGGGTCCGACTCCAAGCAGCCACCGTTCAAGAAGCAGGAGAGCTTAAGGGCTTACGCGATCCAAGCCGCGGAGCCATCAAGGAGAGGATACAGCGGGCCTCGCCCATGGTGCAACAAATGCAAGTATCACCACGAGGGTGAATGCGCAAGAATCGAATGTGCCAAATGTGGCAGACCAGGGCACAAGACGATGAATTGCCGTGTCAGAGAAGCTGGAGCGAGCGACAACTGCTACGCATGCGGGAAGCCAGGGCATTTTAGTCGGGATTGCCCGCAAAAGGGAAACCAAGCTCGCGGAAGAGCTTTTGTGATCGGCGCAGGCGAAGCTAAAGAAGAGCCGAATGTGGTAACCGGTACGTTTTTGCTTAACGGACATTTTGCATCTGTCTTATTTGATACTGGCGCTGACCTAAGTTTTATATCCGCTGAGTTTAAAGACTCCCTAGGCCTAGCAACCAGTAGGCTAGACACACCTTATACTATAGAACTAGCCAATGGTAGGCAGTTATGCGCAAACGAAAGAACTGAACAATGTGTAATAGTCATGGGAGGTCACGGGTTCAATATTAACTTGTTGCCAATAGACTTGGGAAGTTTTGACATTGTGATAGGTATGGATTGGTTAGTCGAGAACCACGCGGAAGTTATTTGCCATGAGAAGCAGGTTCGGGTCCCACTGTTGAACGGAGAAACCTTGGTAATTCAAGGGGAAAGAAGGGGAGTTGCGACGAAACTGATTTCGTGCCTAAAGGCGCGTAAGTGCCTAAGGAAAGGGTGCTACGCCTTCCTGGCGCATGTCGTAGAGAAGAAAGGAGATGAGCGAAGAATTGAAGACTTACCAGTAGTGCGCGAATTTCCAGAAGTTTTTCCTGAAGATTTGCCCGGATTACCGCCGCCGCGACAAGTCGAGTTTCGTATTGATTTGGTCCCAGGAGCTGCGCCAGTAGCTCGAGCGCCTTATCGATTAGCTCCATCTGAGATGCAAGAGCTATCCAATCAGTTACAGGAACTATTGGATAAGGGTTTCATACGCCCAAGCTTTTCACCTTGGGGAGCTCCAGTACTGTTTGTTAAGAAGAAGGATGGTTCGTTCAGAATGTGTATTGACTACAGGGAACTGAACATGCTGACAGTCAAGAATCGGTACCCCTTACCGAGGATTGACGACTTATTTGACCAGTTGCAAGGATCCAGTTATTATTCGAAGATAGATCTACGGTCCGGATACCACCAACTTAGGGTCCATGAGGAAGATGTGTCGAAAACAGCCTTCCGAACTAGATACGGCCATTATGAGTTCTTAGTGATGCCTTTCGGGCTAACTAATGCGCCGGCTGTATTCATGGATCTGATGAACCGCGTGTGCAAACCATACTTGGACAAGTTTGTGATTGTATTTATAGATGATATTCTGATTTATTCTCGGACCAAGGCCGAGCATCAGCAACACCTGAGATTGATTTTGGAATTGTTGAGGAAAGAAAAGTTGTATGCGAAGTTTTCCAAGTGCGAGTTTTGGCTTAGAGAAGTTCACTTTCTCGGTCACGTTGTAAACGAGAAAGGAATACACGTTGATCCTTTCAAAGTCAAGGCCATCGAAAACTGGGAAGCGCCAAAAACCCCAACTGAGGTGAGGCAATTCCTAGGACTAGCTGGCTACTATCGACGCTTCATTGAGAACTTCTCCAAGATAGCTCTACCTCTGACCGCGCTAACTCAGAAAGACAAGAAGTTTGTTTGGGGCGAAAATCAGGAAGCAGCGTTTCAAATGTTGAAACAGAAGTTATGTAGTGCGCCAATTTTGTCTCTGCCCGAGGGGACGGACGACATCGTCGTTTACTGCGACGCTTCACATCAAGGACTCGGATGTGTCCTTATGCAGCGAGACAAAGTCATAGCATATGCCTCGCGCCAACTCAAGACCAATGAAAAGAACTACACAACGCATGATCTGGAACTTGGAGCGGTTGTCTTCGCGCTAAAGATTTGGCGCCATTACCTCTATGGTACAAAGTGTGTAATCTTTACGGATCACAAGAGCCTTCAACATATATTTGATCAAAAGGATTTAAACATGAGGCAACGAAGATGGGTTGAATTGTTGAACGATTATGATTGTGAAATAAAGTATCACCCTGGAAAGGCGAATGTGGTAGCAGACGCGCTAAGTAGGAAGGAGCGAATAAAAACACTACGAGTCAAGGCTCTAAGGCTGACCATTCGCACAGATCTCTCTACCCGCATCCGAGACGCTCAGCAAGAAGCCTTGAAACCAGAGTTTGTTAAAAACGAATGCCTTGGGGGTATGATTAAGAGTTTGGAACTTAAAGAGAACGGCAATCTATATTTCGCTAACCGCATATGGGTCCCTCTCAAGGGAGGATTGCGCGAGCAAGTACTAAACGAAGCTCACAAGACACGGTATTCCGTACATCCTGGCGCAGACAAGATGTACCAAGATGTTAAAGCGCTGTATTGGTGGCCCAATCTTAAAGGCGCCATCGCGACGTATGTCAGTAAGTGCCTGACGTGTTCAAAAGTAAAGGCTGAATATCAGAAGCCGTCGGGGTTACTTCAGCAGCCAGAAATTCCCATGTGGAAGTGGGAACAAATCTCTATGGACTTCATCACCAAACTGCCAAGGACACCTGGGGGTTATGACACGATCTGGGTTATTGTAGATCGGCTAACTAAGTCAGCGCACTTCCTGCCGATCAAGGAAACCGATAAGATGGAAAAGTTAGCCCGATTGTATATTCGAGAAGTAGTTTCAAAACATGGAGTCCCAGTGTCCATCATTTCTGATAGAGATAGTCGGTTCACATCAAGGTTTTGGAGATCGTTACAAGGAGCTCTAGGTACTCGCCTTGATATGAGTACAGCTTATCATCCTCAAACGGATGGGCAAAGCGAGCGAACAATCCAGACATTGGAAGATATGCTGCGCGCGTGCGCAATCGATTTCGGTGGTAGCTGGGATACTCATCTCCCATTGGTTGAATTTTCTTACAACAACAGTTATCACACAAGTATCAAGGCTGCGCCGTTCGAAGCTTTGTACGGGCGCAAGTGTAGATCCCCACTGTGCTGGGCTGAAGTGGGTGACAAGCAAATGACTGGTCCAGAATTGATCCAAGAAACAACAGACAAGATTTTTCAGATAAGGGATCGCCTTAAGACAGCGCGCGATAGACAGAAGAGCTACGCAGATGTGCGAAGAAAACCATTGGAGTTTCAAGTAGGGGATAGAGTACTGTTGAAAGTCTCTCCATGGAAAGGAGTCCCCCGTTTCGGCAAGCGAGGAAAGTTGAATCCGCGCTACATTGGACCATTTGAGATCCTGGAAAGGATCGGTCCGGTTGCTTATAAACTCCGTTTACCCGCCGAACTCAGTGGAGTTCATGATACGTTTCATGTGTCCAACCTCAAAAAGTGTTTATCTGATGAAACGTTGATTTTACCGTTGGAAGAGATTCACATCGACAAACAACTGCACTTCGTAGAAGAGCCTATAGCCGTAACCGATTGGAAAGAACAAAAGTTGCGCAGAAGTCGAATCAAGTTAGTAAAGGTTCAATGGAACTCAAAGCGTGGGCCTGAATTCACTTGGGAAAGAGAAGATCAAATGCACCAGAAATACCCACACCTCTTTCAGAACATGGCTTCTGCCAGCAGCGTCTCCTAAATTTCGGGACGAAATTCGCTTAACAGGGGGAGAATGTGACACCCGGTAAATTTCTCAATCCTATAAACTAAGTAATCAACCTAATAATTAGGTGATTGTAAATATCGAGCGCGCCATGATAGTCAGCGCGTGCATTTGTTATGTGCGCCCTGCGCGAGCGTGCCATGTTAGTCAGCGCGTGCATTTGTTATGTGCGCCCTGCGCGAGCGCGCCATGTTAAGAACCAGCGTGAGCATATGTTATATGCGCCATGCGCGAATGTTTTGGCTTTATGTTTCCATGTACCTTAACGTTATGATGTCTAATGGGTTGACCGGCACGCATGATGCTAAGGCGGGTGCACCCTAAATCGTTTATGCGCGTGCGGAAGGGAACTAACCTCCCCGCATGGCGGGAACATTGAGAGCTAGTTTGTCTGAAGCTCCAAGATGGAATTGACTTCAACATAACTGATCACTATGTTGAAATACCAAGACCACCTGGAGAATCTACAAATGAAACTCAATGTCCCTGACTGCGAGAAGGTCACGCACCTACCCGCAGCAAAGAAATGTCCTTCACGCAGAAAGCTATGCGCACAAAGTAATACGCACAGAACACTTAGTCTATTCTCCAGGCGTAAGGAGATTACTCCCGCCCAAAAGGAAACAGTAGCGTGTTTCAGAGATTTTCCACTTTTTACTGTACACTAACAAAAGTACCTGAAAAAGCACTGTAACACGAAAAGTCAACTATCAGCCACCCTATTCTCACCAACCCCAGACCTGCATGCCCTGACCAAATCAAATCAAAATCTTTTATCCACTACTCCACTTTTAAATAAATAATAATAATTTCCATACTTTATCATCATTACCCCTAGATATGAAAAGATTACAATCCCCTAAAGCAAGGGATTGTGTTCCCTCGAGTTTGCCTATAAATATGTAACCTAAGTTATCACCCAAAACACACTTCAAAGAACTACAAACTTGCACTAATCCTCTCCCAAGCATCCGTTGTTTTCGGCTCCGATCCTGTTACTAGGTAAGCCGAGAATATAACCTTGAGATCTACTATCCAACCCTTATATTCTCCTATTTCTTGATCTTAATATATATACTTGTTATTTAATCGTATTCTAGACCTTCGATTCCGAGGCCAACACCAAGAAAACCCGAATCTCGATTAATCCCTTAACAAGAACCACAGGTGAGTCTCACAGCCCCTATTCTCGCTGTTTTCACTATTTTTAAACTGTTTTCGGGGCGAGGGACACGTACTTAAATAATGTTTTATCATGGTATACTTACAAGCTATGCAAGCGATTATGTGTTTAAATATTATATTTCATGATGAGCAATGCGAACGGTTATCTAAGGTTTTCGATGTGTGTGCGCTAGAACTCGAGTAAGTGATCACTTTACCATTGGAACTCTAAGGGTAGGGACTGCTGGTTTGATCCACCCACTCGTAGGGGTCGCACCTCTTTGCATGGACGAGTGCCTAGTATGGTCATGGGGCAGTACTATGGGTTTGAGCCCGCTCGTAGGGGTCGCGCCTCTTTGCATGGACGAGCGCCTTGTTTTCCGGCACAACGTCCGCGCGTAACCCGCGGGACGGAATTATTGATTAGCTCGTAGTGGCAGCGCCACTTTGCATGGACGAGCACATTTTCCTGAAACGTTCGCGCGTAACCCGCGGGACGGTATTACTTATATTAGCTCGTAGTGGCAGCGCCACTTTGCATAGACGAGCACAGTTCCCAGAAATGTTCGCGCGTAACCCGCGGAACGATTTTATCAGAATATGTTGATAGAACCATGTTTTACCAAGCATGTGTTTTAATGATGCTATCAGAATTATGTTTCAGAATGATTTGTATCAAGATTATGATGCAATACGATTTATCAAGTTACTAAAACTTGTGAACTCACTCAGTTTATACTGATTCAAATGTTTTTACGTGTCTTTCAGGAGATAATTAGGTAGCGCATGGAGTCACACTTAGAGCACCTCACGCTGAACATCTAAAACTAGCTTTTTGGAAGATTTTAGTTCTATCCCTTCGATGCGCGTGGTTGTTCCCGCCGCGCAAGGGGGATATGGCATGGAAATCTTCAACAGTTTTTATACTTGGATGTTTTATGTAATTTTTAAACAATGTAATGTATTTGTATTAAACATTTCATGCGCAATGAAAATCTTTGAATGTTTGCAATGGCCCGTGCTTAATTATCAATCCCCACTCGCGCGCGCCCGGCTGTTTCCGCCGCTCAGGGCCGGGTGTGACAGGTAGCCCTACTTTGGTGTTGGATTTACTCATAAACACGGTTCTACAAATCAGAGTTAATTGAAACTTTACGCGGAATTTGAAACTTCAACCATAATATCTTACATAACCTCCAAATCTTGTCTTATAAAACATTCATAGTCAATTAAAACAAAACATAGTCTTTAAAACATCACAACATTTCTTCGAGATGCCAGTATATACGATTCCATGCCATATGTCTTCAATCACGCGGGCTGCCTCAACCTATTTGCATGCGTGCATACTAAAAGTCAGCTACGCTGAGTGAGTTCTAGTTAATCACATAACTTAAACTTTACATACACATATACGTGCCCGTAGGTACGCATTACATACTTAACCTGTCCATCATTCTTTCATATACATTCATAACTAACCTTACGTTATAAAGAGCATTCGCCCTACATACCTCGGATATTATTAGGGTCTGGTACCCTCCATCCTCGGATATTATTAGGGTCCGGTCACCCTTCATCCTCGGATATTATTAGGGTCCGGTACCCTCCATCCTCGGATATTATTAGGATCTGGTACCCTCCATCCTCGGATATTATTAGGGTCCGGTACCCTTTCATCCATACTTCCATAGCATACTTTCTATATACATAATCGTAAAGTTTTGTACGTACATACATCATTCATTCTTCATCTTGAAACATACATATAACATCAAACCATTACCTGGAAGTACATGCAATTCCGAAGATCGTTCATGTACCGACAAGCAATCATTCATACATTTCACATAATACATATATGGCATACACTTATCACTTAGGATAAGTGTATTAACTAATCACATCGAGTATGCACACAGCCCCGGAAACATAAAAAGGAATGGGGCTAGAAACTCACCTGAAGTCGGTTACGTTCACCGTTAATAGTTATTCCTTTCTTCAGTGGGGGCACGACTAACTGTATAATAATTACATGCATCAATTAACTATCACTACTCATCTCGCGTTTCTAGTCTAATTATAACCCTCGACGAACGGGGGTCCGGGGGCAGCGCCCCTGGCAGCGGGGTTCTAGGGGCGGTAGCCCCTAGCGGGGTCCAAGGGACAGGGACAGAGCCCCTGGCTGGGGTCGAGCTGTCAGGTCAGTTTGGAAAAATTTTATTTCTATTAACTGTCTTATCACATTTTCCATTAGCATTTTGAATCATTAACTAATTTGCTACATAAAATTTCAAGGGCTTTTTTGTAATTAAATCATCTTTTTCTAAGTCCAGGGACTGCTATGTCACTTCATTAAACTTCTAATTCGTTACTTTGGTCTTAACGAATTGGGTTATCATAACGAACGGATCCATGTAGCGAATTGAACCCTTTAACGAACTGGTTATTAAGCGAACTGGACCCCTAACGAATCAGTCTAAAGCGAACCAGTCTATGTAACGAATCGGTCCATCTAATTCGTTATCTTTTCTAACGAACTGGTTAGCGAATCAAGGGTAGTTCGTTACCCTTTTCCCTTAACGAATTGGATACGAATTAGAGCTAGTTCGTTATGCTCCCTTATACGAATCAGCTAACGAATCACCTATTAATTCGTTAGGCTCCGCTAGCGAACTAGGGTTAGGTCAGAGAATGTTAGAACATTCTCTGACATTCTTCTTAACCTCGTACCACTTTCCGGCGTCGCCGCTGGAAAAACGCTGTTTCGCCGGAAAAACGAGTTATGACTCGTTTTTCACCGTTTTTCGCCCCGTTCGATCCAGATCTGAGCTAGGGTGACCCCTAAGCCCATCTTAGGTTCGGTTTATACCCGATTCCACCCGGATCTCGTGACTTAAACGGTTTAACGGTGTCGGCTCGCCGTTTCGCGATTATAACTAACGGGTTTAAACTAATACAACATCATACTATCATTACCTCGGGTCGGTGCTCGGTTTCTTTCTTGGTTTCGGCTAGAGAAGGAAGAAACTAGAGAGAAAGCTTAAGTGCGTGTTTTGGGTGGTGTAAGGGATATGTGTAAATGAATGAGATAAATGGGAATTAAAGCTTATATAATTATGGATCATGGGCTTAAGCTCATGGTCTTTCCTTATTTCCTTCATAACCCAAGTCCATAGCCCATATCCATTTAACCCAACACTAGCCCGACTCATTTTCTATTTATCTAAACCGATAACGACTCACTATAAAATAGACGAAATTTATTATATTATTATAACCAAAAGTAGGATGTTACAAGATAGGTTTTATTATACATAAGCTTATGTTTAGGTATCAAGATTAGGTTTTGAAACTAACATCACATGAATGCTTTAATATCTATTTATATACTAATTCAATGTAACTTTTCCATAAATTATTTTGTAGGTATACTCTTTTACATGGTTTGTTGCAATGCGTGATGTATTTGGTGAACTAATGGAATATATATAACAATGCGTAAATCAGTAAGTTTGAAGGGAGAAGCACTAGAACATTCAACCAAAGTAACTGTTGTCACAAAGTTTTAAGAATGTTAAACGTGATGTGTTTATAGGTTATCCATCCTACGTGAAAAAAAAACCACGAAAATTTGACTTCAGTGTGACAAACATGAAAATTTGTCATCAACCCGGGTAAGTCATGAATGCTCGTGTGTTGGAATACGCTTAGCCGGTTTAACCTGTTTTTTTTAAGATCAACACTTTTTTTATCAAAAAATACAAGTATATGAAGAAAATCATATTTTAATTATAAAATTATTTGTTAAATTCGTTTAATTTGTAATTTTAAAATAATTTACTAAATCAATTTAACTTAATAAAATCAAAAATAAATAGGTTAAAATGGTTAACCCACCTAGTCAACGGTATGAAATAAACATGAACGTTTAGGTAAAATCTTTACAAGTTCAACCCAAAACTAACACAACCTTTGTTAAGTAGATCAATTACCTTTGTTAAAAAAAATCATAATAAACAAAAAGAATAATACTTTTTTATAATTTTCGAAAACTTGCCGAAAGGTTTCGACAACTTTCCGATAAAACTTCAAAACATTATGAGATTTCTTATTTAACTAAATAGTTAAGTTTTCTTGTATATAAACGGAAAAGTGGTCGGTAAGTGTTTATTTTCGTTGTGTTGTTTCGACAACTTTCCGATAAAACTTCAAAAATTATGAGATTTCTTATTTAACTAAATAGTTTAAGTTTTCTTGTCACTACAACAAAAAGGACTTTTTAGGACCTTTTGTGTGGGACACTTGTAAAATTGGGTCCTAAAATCTATTTAATAGTACACATGAACATTTGGGGTCCTCTTACAATATACGCTACATAAACGGTGTCCTAAAAAGTTATTTAATATGATGGATGATTCTTTGGGGTCGTATTATCATATAACTTAATAAAACACTTAAAATGTAAATCATAATAAAGTAATCTATAAGACATTTAGTTGTTGGTGTCCCATTATGTGATAATGTAATATGACACTTTATCGCTGGAGGTCTTATTATAACATAACTTAATAGGACACTTTGTAGTTAAGTTATAAATGTTCAGTGTTATAGGACCCTTTATATTCGAAGTCAGATAAAAACATAACTTAATAGGACATTTTACACTATGGTCATATAACTTTAACCTTTATAAGATGCGTAACCATTGTGGTGTTATTATAATACACCGTAATAGGACATTTTGATATTTTAGTCATAAAACATCTGGTTTATAGACGCTTATTCGCTAGAGTTTTATTATAACATAACTTAACAGGACACTTGACACTTGAGTCTTATAACTTTAACATTTATAGGACGATTAATCATTGTGGTGTTATTATAATACAACGTAATAGGACACTTGATATTGTAGTCATAAAACATATGTTTTATAGGACGCTTATTCGCTAGGGTTTTATTATAACATAACTTAATATGACACTTAGGTTTTATAATTTTAACCTACACATGACGTCTAACCATTTTGATAATCTAATCATAACATCTATCATTTTAATAAATAAAATCCTGATGATGTGTCAGTCTCATGCTCATTTTCTTTTCTATGTTAATTCTATTACGTGGGTAGATTTTATTTAAAAAAACCCAATTTTTTTTTGTTTTATAGCCGTTTTGCTCTTAAACCCTAATCAATTTCAATCTCTCTCTCTCAATGATATGATTCTGCCTTCATCTTCAATATTCAAACAATCCGATTTTAGTGAGTTAGGATATGATCAGTTCTATGTTTTTATCGAAAAATATCATCAAGATCGAACACCGATTCTTATTTCCCTCATCAAGGTATTCATTAAATGTTTCTTTTGTTTGATTATTCTTGATTATATTATTATTATGTTTCAAAGTAATTATATTTTTGGTTAAATGAATCTGATTTCGATATTCATGTTATCAATTATATATTTAGGGTTTCTGAAGCATTCAAAAACATAAATATTTGAGCCATTTGATTGTGTTGGTTCAATATCGTATCATTTGAGAGTAGAGAGTTGGTTACTTTGGTCCAATTTAACAATTCTTATTTGTCAATATTGATTATGGCTTTGTGTTATGACAATTCTGATTAGGGCTTTTGTTCATTTGAAAAACACTTATTAGGGCTTTTGTTCAATTGAAAAATACTTATTAGGGCGTTTGTTGATTCGGTTATGTGTTTCTTTGATATGTCAACCATAGGGTGCATGCGATACTTAGGGTTTTGTTTCTTTTGTGTGCAAATCTTGGGACATTACCATATTGGACAATATGGATATAAATTTAGGTGTTTTCAGGTTCCAGAGGAGTTTGATTTGTGAGAATTGTAAATATTTAGCTTAACCTATGGTTTAAATTTTGTAGATAAGCTTTCGTATCAAGAATAATAAGTAAAATGTTTTTCAAGAAAGCAAGAAACCATGGCTGCAGTCTCTCGGTTACAAAGGCAGTTCACCGAATACACAGCAACGAGGTTTGACACTATTAAATATATACACCACTGATGTTCAAACTAATATATGCATAATAAATGTATATAATATATGATTGATGTTCTATGTCGTCCAATATATTAGTCTAATTTCCAATAGGAAGTCTGAATTTATATATATAATGCAGGGAAAGAGCGGAGTGTGGCTTAAATTGTTTCTTCAACATAGCTTACAGTAATGGTTAACTAGGTAATGTTTTTAGTTTTTATGTGTGATAAATAATATTATATAAAATTTTGTTAGAATGCAGAAGTATAAAACTAATGAATCTAGTTCTTTTCTTGCTTCTACACAGTGTCACTCAATATAGTGCTCTTGCAATTGTATAACAAAGTGTTTGTATGTAGCCAACTAATATAAATCTTCTGCATATCTTATATTTAAATATTGTGTTTCTCTTTTTTTAAAATATTTTTGCTTTGGAATGCTTCAGTGTCCAAAAATAAGAAAAGAACTGGATTTATTAAAGAGTAGTCATGTTTCTCATTTTAGTTGTACTAATATTTTATTATACACCTCAAATATATAAACATATGCGGTTTGCAGGCAATATCTAACAGAGGGCTTGAGCTTTTATTTACAGTTACAATATCTAACAAAGGGCTTGAGCTTTTTTTTTTTATCATCGGTCTCATTATAAGTTCTATTTCTACCTACAATAATATTTAATGGTTAAGTAGTATTCGTAACTATTTTTAGTTACCATGATAGTTTTTTAAAGTAAATGAGCTGGAAAATCAAAGTAAAGTTGGAATTGTTGCAAAAAATATGAACTTTCTATCAATTTTTTTATTCCAAAAATATTGGTTATATGGCAGAGTATATGATTTTAACATGTTGTGACCCATATCATTTTTTTATCAAGATTTAAAAGCTACTAACATTGAAATACCTCTTGAAAACTAATGAAATCAGGTTGAACTTCAATAACCACCTGCAGGTTAATGTAAATCATGGACCGGTCGGAGATTGAAGTGAATTTGTTTGCACTCGATCAACCAAAGGTACGTATTTATAGGAGCGGGTTTCCTGTCAAGTTTGATACTTTTATTGGCGTTGGAATATAATCGGAATACGGACTATAATATGCTACGGCTAATCAGCTTTTGAGTGTAAACAGGTCGGTTGTAAGTATTTGGGCCCGTAATTGGGTGGACAAATAAAAAGTTTGATGATCCTAAGTAATTTCATAAAAGTTGAGAGTTCTCTTTTCTTATATTTGATTTACATATTGAATGTTAAATGTTTGTTTATGTGGCAGTTTGCATCTCTTATGAATGTGCAGGATCAAATGAAGCATGTATACGTTGCTTATATGTGGAATGAAGCCTTGAGTAAATGGCTCGATACTCAGGTTAGACATTTTGAGATAAACTTAACTAGAATAGATTCATTATAAATAAATAGTTTAAAATTATCTTGATGTGGGTTTTGACTTTTTTTGGTAGGGGCAGGAACTTCTTGATATTTTAAGTGGAAGTTAGAAGACATGGTTAATCTTTTGCTGCATTACTAACTATACTCAAACAAGATGATTTAGTTAGCGGGCTGTTTATAAGAAATAGTTAAACAAGTTGCTGGCCAACATTTTTAGTGCATTGGATTTTATTCGGGTTGATTCAAAGTTATTTTGGTTATATTCAAGTTGTGTAGTTGATATTTATACACTGCATGCATTTATGTATAATAGCCACTTTATAATGACCAATAGTTCTATTAAACGTTAGAACACTGTAAAAGTGTCATAATATGTTTTTTAGGATGTTTAAGTTGTTCATAGACATATTATGCGACCATAAAATTTAGTTTCATAATCTTGTTTGGGATATTAGGACCCTTTTCTTGGTACTATAATGTTCCATCATAAGGGTCCTATAAATTAAACTTTAAGGGGGTGTTTGGTAGAGAGATTTGAGGGTGGAGAATTAGGTTTCTCTTGTTTGGGAGAATTAGGCGGAGAATTGGGCGGAGAATTGGTTTTCTCTGAGAATTGGGTGTAGGCAAAAAGTAGAGAAATCCAATTCTCTCCATTTGGAAGAGAAATGGAATTCTCTCTGCTTCTAAATCGCGTCTCTGCTCTACTCCGTTCGCGTATGATGATGATGATGCTCCGACCGGCGATGGTGATGATGATGCCGACGTCCGGCACGGCGGCCGACGCCGCAGCCACGTCCGTTCGCGTCTCTGAGCCAAAACGAAACCCTAAATCGCGAGGCGGTGTTGCGAGGCGGAACCCTAAATCGCGGTGTTGATGTTGCGCGGCGATGATGATGACGCTCTACTCCGTTCGCGGTGTTGCGACGCGTCTCTGAGCCACCATTTCTCCACCATGATGATGCCGAGGCGGAACCCTAATCACGTCTCTGCTCCCGTTTCTCCACCCATTTCTCTATTGTACCAAACAAAGGAAATGATTGTCAATTCTCCACCCATTTCTATTTCTCTCCAATTCCATTTCTCTCCCATTTCTATTTCCATTTCTTCCCATTCTTTTTCTCTGTACCAAACACCCCCTAAGGACACTTTTATGTGTATCAAAAGTTTACAATTAGGTAAGCATATGCAAGACATTTTAAAAGTGTCATAATATGTTTTTATTGGGACGTTTTTTGGGTTGTTAATGAATATATTATGTAACCATAAAATTGGTTTCATAATCTTATTTGGGATATCAGGACATTTTCTTGCTACTAAAGTACCTATAATGTTACATCATAAGGGTCTTATAAATTAGTTTTTAAGGACGCTTGTATGTATTAAAAGATTAAAGGTGGGTATGCACATGTTAAAATATTGTAAAAGTGTCATAATATGTTTTTATTGAGACACTTTTTGGGTTGTGAATGGATATTTTATACGACCATAAAATTGGTTTCATAATCTTATTTGGGATATCAGGACGCTTTTTGAGTTCTGAGACTTATTACGACCCCTTACATGAAACACTTTTCTCGTTGGTCCTATTAAATGAAAGGTCCTATAAAATAGCATTTTAGGACGCTTTTGTGCGTACTAAAAAGCCCTTTTTGTTGTAGTGTGTATATAAACGGAAAAGTGGTCGGTAAGTGTTTATTTTCGTTGTGTTTTATTTTAGTTGTGGTGTGTTTATTGTGCGATGTGTTTTATTAAATTTAATGGTGAAAGCACACATTATACACTTCTTAGGAAATCTACTTCTTATTATATCTTTGCTATATATATGTGTGTGTGTGTGTGTGCGCATCAAATGAAAACTTCTCTTAAAATGAAAACTTAAAAACTCCTAAAAAATATATTTACCGTTTAAAAAAAATTTAGTTTTTTCTCCGTTATTTTTATATGTTAATATTGTTTCAAAAAAAACCTCATCGAGTAGTGCACATGTGTAATAGCGTGCATTGTATTTATGTAAGAGTGTTGTATTGCATAGAACACAACATTATTGCACATATTTGATACACACCGTTGTATATATGCAATATAAGACCGACGCACATATCAAATAAGCATTAGTACGTATGTGTAATACAACACTAATGCACACGTGCACTACATCTATTTTTTTGCATATAATACAGCAGTACTACACATATACAATACACATATATTGAATATATGCAATTAAACACTATTGAACATAAAAATACATAGTATTACATATGTGTAATACAACAGTATCGCACAGTACTGGTGAAGAGTAATAAATATAAGAATAATGGAAGAAACGTAAATTTGAAAATATTTTTTAATTTTAATTAAAAATAAATCTTTAGAAGTTTTTAAGTTTTCTCTCTAAAGATGAGTTTTCTCTTGATCATCTCCCGATATATATATATATATATATATATATATATATATATATATATATATATATATATATATATATATATAATGGTTTTTTATATATGTATGCGGGTTGGGTTATAATAAAACTAAGTTGAGTTGTAAAAAACATTGAAACTCAATTTAGACCACATATTGAAATAGTTCAATTGATTTGTGTATTCCACATTAAAAGTAAATAAAACACTAAAACCAATTTCACTAAATATTTGATTTAATAACGATTTGGTGTCTCTGGAGGGCTCGAAATGCTTTAGTGTTTGAAAGGAAGCTGATTAACATCCATAATATGGTAAGATTAAGGCGCTAAACTTCTTGTGGGTAAAAAACCATCGTAAAAACGCGGGTCTAACTTGGGAGATGTTGGAGGGTTTTAGTTTTATGTTGTAATTGGGTGGTCGGGTGTATGACATATGGTTCGATGAGGGGAATATTGTGAATTTTCTAGGTGGTTTTGTTGTTGTGTATTGTTTCTAGTGTCTTACTTTTAACGATATTTTGTTTATATTTATATTTGCTTTGGTTGGTCGTTTTTTGAAAAAGATAATTTTTCCTTTAATCACTTTTCAACTTTCTCTTTCTCCTATCATTTCAACTTTCTATTTCCTACCTTTTCTCTCCCTCTCTCTCTCTCTCTCTCTCTCTCTCTCTTCACAAGTTTTCGGTTAGCTTTTAAACAAATCTACTTTTTTTCACGCTCTTTGGAAATCTGTCGCACCACAAGCCAATTTCTTTTCGGTTTCCGGTCTAGAATTATTATAAAGCATATGCTAATTGTATAAAGAAAACATATGCTAACAGTTTAAAACATATGTTAAAAAACATATGTTATTTTAAAAGAGAAAGAAAATATAATAATGTTAAGTGTAATTTTTGATCTGAAGATATTCAACTAGAATTACATGATACCAAGCTAATTACATACACCTATATTAACCACTAGTACTTGCCCATATTGACAACTTTTAATTGATTTTGTAAATAGCCCACCTCATTTTAGTTGTGTATTTCTTTAAATTAAGAAAAAGAAACTAAAAGATATAAAACACGACAGTCTTTTGAGTCTTGTCACAACTCACATGCAACCCAACCCCGGCCATTAGTTGAAAGGTTGGCGGGGTACCCCCTTTGAAATAGGGTTTAGCATCTTCCATGCAAATTCTATATTCGTAAACTAAAATATTAATAATAAGGGTAAAGTTAAAATATAAAGTACAACAAAAATGAGAAGGATGAAAATAAATATAATCCATTGATTTTAGGTTCTGATGGTGGAGATTAATTTAAGAATAAAAATTGAATAAAAATGGATGAGAAAGGCATGAATGTAATAACACATTTATGGTGACTTTCTCTCTCCACATGCAAGACACATGTCAATTCCTCAATCATTTTAAAACGTCTATAACTTTTTCATATGAATTTTTTTTAGAAATTTTTTTTACCATAATAACAAGCATTTTTTATCTTTAATATGAATATCATATTTTTGTATAAAAATAAAAATAAAGTTAGTGGATTTTTTTATATTATGTTATTTGGTTTTTCATTGTGTTTTTTAATTGAGTATTTCTATGTATTGTGTTATAGATTTTGGTCATTGTGCTTTTCAACTGAAACTCATATTAAAGATAAAAATTATAACAAATATTACTTCATTGTGTCTTTTTGTTCGTCATTTTGTCTTTGTACTCAACATTTGTTAATCTACTTATCATTGTGTTTTAGTCATTGTGCTTAACATTCACTTAAGTTGAGAAAAATAGTATTATGTTCATTGTGTATTACGTTTAAGTCATTGTCTAATATGTAGATTCCATTGTGTTTTATGTTGTAGGTCATTGTGTTATATGTATTTACCATTGTGTCTTACGTTTGAGACCATTGTGTTATATGTATTTATTGTTTGTGTTTTATGTTTCAAGTTAACATGATATATGTATTCATCATTGTGTTTTATGTATAAAACAATTTATTGGTCTTTTTCATTATATTTACATATTATTACACAACGATGTTATTAGTATTTTAAAAAAAACACAATGATCAGTTGAAATACACTATGGCGAAAAAACACAATGACGAAAAAAACACAATGGTACGTAAAAGACACAATGACGTAAATTTTTTTATAATAAAATCATACTCGTGTTAAAGATAAAAAACCGCTTGCTATTATGGTGAAAATTTTTTTTTAATATCATATGAAAAAGTTATAAACGTTTAAAAATGATTGAGAAATTAACATATGACTTGCACGTGGAAAGAAAAAATATGTACTATTACTTTTATATCATTTTTCCTTTGGTCTCTATTTGACACATGTCAATTAATATGACTTCTTACACTTCTAATTTTTGTTAGCCTTTGTAGAATAGCTCAACCCTTAATAATAATACGCTAGCTTCACATGCCATCGTGTTCCCATGTGCCTGAATGCTCTATGCAATTCATTGCATGAAAAGTAGATAGTCCGAGGTCAAAATCCACCCATCCAAGCATTCTTTTTAAGTTTAAATTTATTGTTTCGCTCTGAATTTATTATTTGAACTTAATTATTTTGTTTTGTTCTTGAGTATGATTGTTGGTAAACCTCTAGTTACCTAGGTTGAGACGAATATTGACTTTGTTTGACAGTTTATTTGGTTTTGATTTAATTATATGACATGATTGTTATTGAAAAGCTTTATTTAATTCGATGTTTGATGTGTTAACTATTGTTTTTTAAATAAATATTTCATGTGATTCCACACATCCCTTGGTTGATTGATTTTGTGTCGTTCTGTTAGGGTTCTATGTTTATGTCATCTACTTAGTGTTTTGATCTAGTTGTGGTTAGCACGACCACAAGAATCTTGAGTGTGATTTTGATAGAGCCAAGTTCGAGATTGGCTAATCTCCTTCTAAAATAAAAGAACAATAATTGTAAATAGACTTTTTGATCAATTTTCATATCCTCCATTAAACACAAAACATGCCCTTTTAAAGGCTTACAAGTACGTAGATCATGCAAGAAAAGAGGAGATAGGTTTAGTGGTATAACTACCCACTACTACTTAGAAAATTTGAAAATAACATAAATAACTAACTAAAATAACAATTGCAACTAAACGTGGGAATAATAAGCAGAAAATGGGGAGAACATGGATATGATATTTGGGTGGATCACGGGGGATCCGTATCAGTACCCGCCCCATTAAAACGGGTCGTGTCCTCACGACCCACAAGTGGTGCAGCCAAATCAGCCCATGGCGGTTAGTTGGCGGTTCAAACAACAAGAATTGGGGTGTTTTGCAGCGGTGGCCGGGGTTAAACTTTTCGTCACAATGGAAACAAATGCCGGCGGCTTTCTTGGCTTGCATTTCGGCTTGAGTTAGGCGCTTCAAGGAAGGGGAAACAGGCTGCGCATAGGTTTGAGTGGAACTTGGTAGCACGGTTTGAGCAATGATCCCGGCATGAAGTTTGTCTTCGATCAAAGAAGCGAGCCCATATGCTTGTGGCAGGGTAGTAGGCTTAAGGATGGCCAACTCGGATTGAATGTCCTGTTTAAGACCAGAAACAAAGCAATTTTTTAAGGCCTCTTAAGATAACCCGTTAACACGATTGCTAATCCTCTCAAACTCGGTTTTGTATGCCTTCACAGTGGACGTTTGAGTGAGCTTAAAAAGAGTGGCTTCATGGTTCTCGTATGTTGACCGGCCGAAACGGAGTTCCAATGCACGGGAAAATTCCGGCCATGTTCCCAAAAGTAGGTTGGCCGACAAGTGCTTGTACCAACTAAGCGCCTCACCGACGAAGTAGAAGACGACAAGGGATAGGCGGTGGTTCATTGGGATGTTGTAGTAGGTGAAGTAATTGTCTGCTTGAAAGAGCCAATCTAATGGGTTAGACCCATCAAAGGTAGGTAGCAGAATTTTTGGCGGACGGGGCTGGTTGTTACCGGGTGGTGGTGGCAGAGCTGATGACCAGGTGGTGGCGGTGGAGGTGGCGGTGTTGAACAGCTAGGGTCGGTTGATTTGGGAGTAGCTTGTCGGAGGGTGGCGATGAGGTGATTTGTTTGCTCATATTGAGCAGAAAGTTGTTTCACGATCACATCCAAATGTGATTTGTGATCAATTGCAAGTTATTGCTGGCTAGAAATGATGCAATCGGTATTTGCGGTGGTCGCAGCAGTAAGTTAAGGCTCTAAGATTGACCATTCGCGCAGATCTCACTACCCGCATCCGAGAAGCTCAACAAGAAGCCTTGAAACCAGAGTTTGTCAAGAACGAATCCCTTGGGGGTATGATTAAGAATTTAGAGCTCAAAGAGAACGACACTCGATATTTTGCTAACCGCATATGGGTCCCTCTCAAGGGAGGATTGCGCGAGCAAGTGTTAAACGAAGCTCACAAAACGCGGTATTCCGTACATCCTGGCGCAGACAAGATGTACCAAGATGTTAAAGCGCTGTATTGGTGGCCCAATCTTAAGGGCGACATCGCGACGTATGTCAGTAAATGCCTGACGTGTTCGAAGGTGAAGGCTGAATACCAGAAACCGTCGGGGTTGCTTCAACAGCCAGAAATTCCCATGTGGAAGTGGGAACAAATCTCCATGGACTTCATTACCAAACTGCCAAGGACACCTGGGGGTTACAACACGATTTGGGTTATTGTAGACCGACTAACTAAGTCAGCACACTTTCTGCCGATCAAGGAAACCGATAAGATGGAAAAGTTAGCCCGATTGTATATTCGAGAAGTAGTTTCAAAACACGGAGTTCCGGTATCCATCATTTCTGATAGAGATAGTCGGTTCACCTCAAGGTTTTGGAGATCGTTACAAGGGGCTTTAGGTACTCGTCTTGACATGAGTACGGCTTATCATCCCCAAACAGATGGACAAAGCGAGCGAACCATTCAAACATTAGAAGATATGTTGCGCGCGTGCGCAATCGATTTCGGAGGTAGCTGGGATACTCATCTCCCATTGGTTGAATTTTCATACAATAACAGTTACCACACAAGCCTCAAGGCTGCGCCATTTGAAGCCTTGTATGGGCGCAAGTGTAGGTCCCCGCTGTGTTGGGCTGAAGTGGGTGACAAGCAAATGACTGGTCCAGAATTGATCCAAGAAACGACGGACAAAATTTTCCAGATACGGGATCGCCTTAAGGCAGCGCGCGACAGACAGAAAAGCTATGCAGATGTGAGAAGAAAACCGTTGGAATTTCAAGTAGGGGATAAAGTACTTTTGAAAGTCTCTCCATGGAAAGGAGTCCCCCGTTTCGGCAAGCGAGGAAAGTTAAATCCGCGATACATCGGACCATTTGAGATCCTGGAAAGGATCGGTCCAGTTGCTTATAAACTCCATTTACCCGCCAAACTTAGTGGAGTTCACGACACGTTTCATGTGTCCAACCTCAAGAAGTGCTTATCTGATGAAACGTTAATTTTACCATTGGACGAGATTCATATCGACAAACAACTACACTTCATGGAAGAGCCTATAGCAGTAACCGATTGGAAAGAACAAAAGTTGCGAAGAAGCCGAATCAAGTTAGTAAAGGTTCAATGGGACTCAAAGCGTGGACCTGAATTCACTTGGGAAAGAGAAGACCAAATGCGCAAAAAGTACCCATACCTCTTCCAAAGGATAGCTCCTACCAGCGACACCTCCTAATTTCGGGACGAAATTCTCCTAACAGGGGGAGAATGTGACACCCGGTAATTTCCCAATCCCATAAACCAAGTAATCAACCTAATTATTAGGTGATTGTGAATATTATGCGCGCCATGTTATGATCAGCGCGGGCATATGTTATATGCGCCATGCGCGGATGCGATGCGCGCCATGTTATGATCAGCGCGGGCATATGTTATATGCGCCATGCGCGGATGCGATGCGCGCCATGTTATGATCAGCGCGGGCATATGTTATATGCGCCATGCGCGGATGCGATGCGCGCCATGTTATGATCAGCGCGGGCATATATTATATGCGCCACGCGCACAGGTTTTTGTTGTGTTTTCATGACAACTTAATTTTATGTCGTTTTTGTCTAATGGGTTGCATACCTCTTCAATGATCAATAAGTAAAACTATGTTCAAACAATATCCTAATTTCCTAATTAAGACCCTAATCATTTATGCGCGCGCGGAAAAAGGGAACTAACCTCCCCGCATGGCGGGAACATTGAGAGCTAGTTTGTTTGAAGCTCCAAGATGGAATTGACTTCAACATAACTGATCACTATGTTGAAATACCAAGACCTCATAGAGAATCTACAAATGAAACTCAACGTCCCTGACTACGAGAAGGTTACGCACCTACCCGCATCAAATAAAAAGGAGTTATGTGCGACACATGCGGGAAGAATCCCCGCGGGACACCTTAAAACTAAACCCTTTACGCATGAACGTCTGCACAGAAACCAACCACCTTTTCGCTTAAATCCAAAAGTTCACCCTGTTAATAAACTCTGAGAACGCCGGTTCCAGCAGAGCCAGATGGACCCGCAGGATTCCTTATAAGGACGCCTGCGCAGTGATACGCGCAGGATTCGTTACAAGGACGCTTGCGCGAAGACCAACTGGAGCCGCCGGACCCACAACGTTCAAAGAAATGGCCTACACGCAGAAGGCTATACGCGCAAGGTTACGCGCACAAAACACTTAGTCTATTCTTCAGATGAAAGGGGATTACCCCCGCCCAGAAAGAACCAGTTGCGTGTTTCAGAGATTTTTACCTTTTGACAGCACACTGACAACAGTACCAGGAACAGTACTGTAACACGAAATGTCAACTGTCAGCCGCACCTACTCTCACCAACCACAGTCCTGCATGTACTGTCAAATCAATCAGAATCTTCATAACCACTCCCTAGGACCATCACCCCCATCCCTAAATAAATAATAATAAGCCCCATACCTTGTCATCACTACACCCAATATGATAAGATCTCAATCCCCTAAATCAAGGGATTGTGTTCCCTTGAATTTGCCTATAAATATCAATTCTTGAATAAAAATATCACAACCACAAGAAACACACTCCAAACTCCTCTCTTAAACCTGTAATTCTGCACTAACCATCTCCCAAGCATCCGTTTCCAGTTCCATCGCTAGGTAAGCCGAAACTTTAGTCTTGAGATTTACTTTTCTGACCAGCCCTTATATTCTTCGATTACTTGGTCTTAATACACATATTTCTTGTTATTTAAACATATTCTAGACTTCCAATTTCGAGGCTAACACCAAGAAACCCGAATCTCGTTTAATCTCTCTAAACCATCACTTAACAAGAATCACAGGTGAGTCTCACAGCCCCTATTTTCACTGTCTTTAAACTGTTTTCGGGGCGAGGGACACGTGTTTAAATTATGTTTTATCATGGTATGTTTACAAGCAATGCAAACGATTATCTGTTCATAGTGTCTATCTTGGTTATCAATGTGAGTGCGCTAGAACGAGAAAGTGATCACTTTATCAATGAAACTCTAAGAGTAGGGACTACTGGTTTGATCAACCCGCTCGTAGGGGTAGCACCTCTTTGCATAGACGAGCGCCTAGTATGGTCATGTGGTAGTACTACTGGTTAAATCCGCTCGCAGTGGCCGCACCACTTTGCATGGACGAGCACATAGTTTTCAGAAATGTCCGCGCGAAACCCGCGGGACGGTTTTATCAAGAATATGTTTTAATGATGTTATCAGAACTATGTTTCAATATGGTTTTATCAAGAATATGATGTAATACGATTTATCAAGTCACCGAAACTTGTGAACTCACTCAGTTTATACTGATTCAAATATTTTTACGTGTCTTTCAGGTGGTAATTAAGTAGCGCAAGGGATCACACGTAGAGCACTTCACGCAGAACAGCTATAAAAATGGTTTTTGGAAGATTTTAGTTCTATCCCTTCCACACGCGTGGTTGTTCCCGCCGTGTAAGGGGATATGGCGCGGAAATCTTCAACGTTTTTCATATTTGGATGTTTTTATATGTTCTAAACAATGTAATGTATTTTGTACTAGACATTTCATGAGAAATGGGAAATTTATTTGAATGTTTGCAATGACTCGTGCTTGATTATCAATCCCCACGCGCGCACGCCCGGCTGTTTCCGCCGTTTAGGGCCGGGTGTGACAGTGGTATAACTACCTACTACTACTTAGGAATTTGAAAATAACATAAATAACTAACTAAAATAACAATTGCAACTAAACGTGGGAATAATAAGCAGAAAATGGGGAGAACATGGATATGATATTTGGGTGGATCACGGTGGATCCGTATCAGATTTATTATTAAAATTAGTAGGTTCACCTTCCTTGCGATAGAGAGGTGATAGGGAGTCAGTGTATCTCGTATCTTTACCCGATTAGGTTAGAATTACGCGAGAGCAAGTTTTGATCTTGTTTGGTTTAAATTTGCGTGCGAATAAGTGTCTAAGATCGGGTTAGATATTGTTACCAATTTCACGCAGCGTCTGGGTCGTTGAGTCCGAGAGGAGATACGTCATTAGGGTACATTAGTAATCTTTATTTCAATGCGTTTATTCAATCTTCTTAGATGTGTATAGAAACCGTTGCAAGGTATGGGACTTGTCCCACATCGGTTGTATGGGCAGCTGATGCGGGGTTTATAAGCCAAATGGGTTCTCTCACATGTCCTTGTCCCACATTTGTTAGACAGGACTTGGCTAGGGTTAGTGACTGAGCCATCCCACGTGTCCTTGTTTTCGATACTCGTACTTTCTAGACTGTGCTGCTACGCGATCGATACACTTGCCGTTTATGTGAAACTTAGTTAGCGTATTCCGTTTTTTAGACTTAGTGTTGAATTGCAAAATTTAGTATTAATATTTACCTATAGTCTTTCGCACATCACCCGTCAGGAACTCTCTTTCAGCTTAAGGATAAGGTGAATTCTAAAGGGAGGGAGTACTTCGTGAACCAGCTTGTTAAAATATAAGTTTAGTGCAGTTTAATATTTGTTAGTTCTGATTAAACTTGTTCTAATATGATATTTTATTGTTTTGTACATTTATATGAGTTTTTTTGACGGGCTTGAATTATTAAAGAAAAGGTTAAGTGGGCTTATAGCTGCTTGTCTTGAGTCTAGCCCAATTTTGCTAGAAGTGAGTGTTGTGGCTAGGGTAGTTCTTGAGAGATTATTTTGTATTATTAGATCATTGTATTGATGATCTAATTTTGTTTGTAGTTGGTTTAATCGGTGTTGTAATCTTCGTCTATTTGTTACATAATTGATTTGAAGATTGGTTTCTAGTTCGTTTTAATTGAAGATATATTGCTATGTTCTTACACAACTGAAATGCCAAGCCCAACTTAATGGATATAAATATTGTTACGAACATTAAGAGCTTCTTCCAATCTTTACATCTAAACTTTTGGATCCTCCCATCCCCACCTGCTTACTTAGGCCAAGTGTAGAGGCGAAATGGGGTGTGAACACCGCCCCCATGGGCGAGCGAAAAGGGGGGTGGGCGAGGAGTAGTTGTCGCCCATGCATGCTTTGTGTTTAATATTATTTTAATGGTATGTGTGTGTGATATATATACACTGTTTGCTGACTGGGCGTCACATGACGCAAAACGCCCCATTTTGTAGCTTCTCCTCTACACATAACCTTATCTATGTAATTGCTCGATTCGCATTTGTAATCATTCCACAAAATCAATAGCCAATTGCATAATTAATTTATTATAAAAAGGTATATTAGTCATTTTATGAAGTTAGCAAAAGTTAATACTAAAATCCAAACGTGTTACTCCCTACGTCCCTCTACAAGTGTCATGGTTTGAAAAACACAAAGTTTAAGAAAGTTTGAATGATTGCACTTTTTTCTTAACAAATGACTATAATGCCCTTGACATATGTAAAAAGACAAAATTTAAGAATGTTTAATGCTTGCATTTTTAAAGGTAAGTTTGGAAATTAATTAATAAATTTTGAAAGTGGACATTTGTAGTGGGACAAACTAAAAAGTAAATGTGGACACTTTCAAAGAGACGGAGGGGTATAAAATAAAATTTGCAACCTCTAATATTAGCTAGAACTCGCATGAAGTATTGCACTTTCATTTTTATTTATTTGTTTCAAAAGTTTACAATTATTTAAAGATGTAGAACGATTTTGAATGTCATTTCAATTCATTTCCTTTGAAGACATTTCAACCCACTAAATATAGATCCATCTTTTGCAATGAGCATATACATGTCTTTTGACTTTTGTTTTTCTTTTAATAATCTTCTCAATTAATTTTTGAATTGAATAGTCTCCAACATGCTTCCTTTGATGCAAGCATTGATGCATGAATGATGTTGTAACCAATGATCTCACCTCCTTCTCGGTACCTTCTTGTATCTTTCCTATATCAAAACAAAACTATGATTTTCAAATAATATTACATTTTGCTTTTTAAAGATTGTAATTTTGTTCAAACATACATAAATCTCTATTTACCGTATAATAGATCTCTTGTGGGTACAGTTATAATTTGACTCATACTTTAAGATGCATTAGACAAATTTTGTTGCATATGTTACAATTTTGTTACATATGATAATATAAATTATAAAAATAAAAAACTTACAAAGTTAAAATATTTGTAATTTCATCCCTCTAATTATGAGTAAGGGCCCGTTTTTTTCTTTACTTTAGACCTTCAAAATTGTTAGGCCACCCCTGAGTTTAAGACATATGCCATAAAGTTGTAATCACGCTTAACATCATATGTATTAAAATCATTCGTGTACACAAAAATAAATAAACTGTTTATATAAAAACATAAGCACGTAATACATAAATACATAGATAAACACACATACATCCATCCATACATAGTGACTGATCATGCATAGAAAAAAGGGCAGGTGTTTTGTAAAAAATATTATGTGCTTTAAATAATTATGTGTAAATTGTAATACATATTTTTTTACGCATGTGACTGTAAAAATTTTACCATTACTTTTATATGTTAAATATATTAGGCACATGATATTATTATTATATATAATAGTTTACAAGTTTGGTGCCGCAAAGCCCCTGTTTAGTCACTTTTACGGCACCTTATTAGGAGTATTTTATTTATATATTTTTTGGCCCATAATGAAAACCTACCGAATGCGAATTTTGTTTTTTTTTTTATTATTTTGTTTTAGTTACGGTATCGTGTCGAACGCGACGAAAACAACCGAATTCGCATAGACTAATCGTTTTTGTTTTAGTTCCAGTATCTCAACTAAAACCGATCGAATGCTGATTTTTGTTTTTTAAGTTCCGGTACAGTAACGAACATAAAAAAAACCTACTGAATTCGCGTAGACTCATTTGCCTCTAAGCCCAGGATCGATAACGGTTGGGTTTTACCAACGATCGAATTTTACTGACCGACGCCACACCATTGGTCCACCTCACTTTTTATAAAAATTTTTTGTCTTAGTTTCGATACAATAGCGTACGTAACCGAAACCAACCGAATTCGCGTTAACTTACCGTATCAATGCTTAAGTTTTACCACCATCCGTGTTCTACCGCCATGCGTTGCGCCGAGAAAAATACTAGTTATATATAAGATAAATGCGCATATTTGGTGTCGCAGGCATGTCTGTTGGTTCACGTGGCAGTGGTGTAAAGTCGCCCTTTTTCTTAATATACTTCTTTCTTTATTTACCTTTTTATGTTTATGATTTAATGTTGATGTCAATCGAATGCACGTTTTTTTTGTTAATTTTTGTAGGTTTGACAAGAGGTTTTTCTTAATATGTTAAATTGATTTTTGTACATTTTTATTGTTACTTATTTATGTTTACGATCTAAAGCTGATACCAACTATATTCATGTCGGTTAGACGCTGCATCGCTGAGTTTGTTTTTTTGTTGGTTCAGCGTGAGTTTTTTTTTTAAATATGTTAGTATTGTTTTTTTTAAATATATTAATTTGTTGTATATGGGTGTTGACGAATTTAATTTTTAGGTTAGTTTCTTTGCCTAAGCCGATAGCCACCGAATTCGCGGTGGTTCCCACCGCATAAAGAGACATATAAATTTAAAAATAAAAAGTACATTAATCTTAAAATAAAAAAAGTACATTAAACTTTTTTTTTATAATAAAACTTCTTTCATTAAATAGAAACATAGATATTACATCAACATAGCAGATAGGCGGGCAACAAGCTGCGCCGCCACCCCTTTCTGAATTGCAAATCCTAACCTAAACTTAAACTTGAAGTAAAAAAATACATTAAACTTAGAATAAAAAAATATACGTTAAACTTATTCTTTGATAGACTTTAGATGTGCAACTAAATCATTTAAAGTGCGTTACGTAGTGTTTTGCACCTTTGCTACGTAAATCCATGAACCTTTGTAAGCGTTGTTCGTAATCGAGTGGCGCTCCATGAATTGTTGGTTCTATTTCTTCCTCATCATCACCCGACCACTCGGTAACGACGTTTCCTCCACTTCTACAATCATGTTGTGCAATATAATACAAGCGTACATGATGTCAGTTATTATTTTAAGGCTCCACAATCTTGTTGGCCCTTGTTGATGTGCCATCGAGCTTGGAACACCAAACGCTCTCTCAACATCCTTTCTGCCCGACTAGTGACGTCCTTTAATTTCTTATTTCTCCGGCTCTTGTGGAAATGAGAATCTTTTTACAAGTGTGGCCAATTCAAGATAGATGTCGTCTGCTAGATAGTCTTCCTTGTTGTACATTTTTCCATTTGCAGTAAAAATGCAAAACCATACATTACCATCTAACACGTTGTTGAATATTGGTGAGCGATTAATGACATTGATGTCGCCGTTTGATCTTGCAACTCCAAAATAAGCATGCAAAATCCAAAGGTCATGCGAGGGAACCTCCTCAAGCATTATGGAAATGCTTTGTCACCTCGTGTATATTGCCATTTCCTAGCAACCAGGCCCTAGCGCATAGAATCAATTTTTCTTAACATGTCGGGTTGAATGCGCTTCCCGTAATCATTGGATTTCACTTTCGTTAGGCCTTCTATATTATTTAAAATATAATTCGATAACATGCCTGCAAAAATATTGTTGGTAATAGATTCACATGTGCATTTCTAGATGGGGAAAAGCAATCCAACAACAACTACTCTTTGTTGATAGTATTGATAGTTTGTTGACAAATCGTTCACAATTCTCATGAATAGTGTATGGTGCATCCTGAACCGACACCTAAATTAGCTATCTGGGAACGCTAGATAATCATAAAAATATTCATTCCATAGATGAGTGTGTCCATCTTCACGATCCATGTTTATTTCTTTGTATTTACTTGTTCTATGTGTAGAACATGAACCTTGTTGCCCGGAACTTGACCCTTCTTACTGCTTCACAACAAATACATTTTTTTGGCATCATCGGACATCAACTTCTGGTAAAAACTCGTGGTGACATTAAGTATTTGTGATTCGATCGTAAGATGAATATCAAGATTTGCAGACGGAAATTGTGGGGCTTCATTATCACGCCCACTCCATAGGCCTATGTGTGTGACCATAGTTGGTACATGTTTATAAATATATAAAAGTTTGTGCTGCGTAGTGCAAATATTTTAAAATATTATTAAAAATTTCGGGAGTTAAATGGCCGATATTTTCTTACAAAAGTTTAGCAGAAAAATGTTAATTTACATCCATTTACTTAATAGAAACAAACTGAGCCATCAAATGTTTCTAACGGCTAACACCTCCATGTTATCACATGTCCTGCTAATTACCTGTAATACAATTTTATAAAACACGTCAAGGACAAATGCTAGTGAACACATCGACTCCAAATCATTTATGTAAACCTTTAGTTAATACTACAAATCAATGGTCATATTGACAAGAGTACTAATTATATGCAAATACTCAAGCCCTAACGACCCTGTAGATTGGCTTAATGAGCTGGAGCATGATGGTATGCGTGGTAGGCATGCCTACCCTCTACCTATATATCTATGGATCCAGACATACATATAACTAGCATGAAATCCAATAGATACTAAAGTTTAAGGATCTGTAATCCCATGCAAACTTTTGTGTAAACAACTCGTTTAAAGAGTTTGTAAAGTGTAAGTGTATTTAACTTTATTATGATGATCAATTGAACATATATATGCTTTGATGAGTTACCTCGAACCTATAGTACGGTAATAACTTTGTATAAATATCTAGGTCGAGTGATCTAGCTTCAAACCTTTAGTCTGAACTTTATAGTTTTAGACATTGATAAAACATTTGTCTTTGTATAACAATTAGACATGTAGTCTTTCTGCTTATTTACCATTATGTGTTAGTTGTCTTCTTCATGAAGAAACGTCTATTTTATAAATATCTTTTTTAAAAAGATTGACGTTTAATTATAAATTTTGTATATAAAACTTTACATTTCTTAGTCATGAAGAAACACTTAATTAATAAATCTTGATTTATGAAAAGCTAAATATATATATAAAAACTTTCCAAGGCAATTATAAGTATCAACTTTTATATCGAAAAAAAGGCAAACGGGACAACACCTGTTGGCCACTTTTTGAATAGAAAAACTAAGTCTTTTGCAAACTACATATATAGATCTTAATATCATAACATTACTATGCATGACATGTGGAACACAATCAAAGAGCTCCACAGCCTCAAACGCAAGGATACCAAAAGTATAAAAGCAAAGGGTATAAATACGTGTTAGTTATCTAGATATGTTTTCTTGTGTTTGGTCACTTTGAATGAAGCATCTTTTAAAGTAGCCCGACTCCTCGTAAAAACACTACTCCTGAATCCCACAAGAGGAGAAACCCCTATTAGATCCATACACATATGTTTCCATTCTATCTTTCTAAATACCAAAATGCAAACTGGTCTAAGTTGATCTTTCTTTTCAAAGGGTCGTTTAAGAAGTTCACATGTGTTCTTTTTAGCAAAAATTTTGGCACGTCTAAATATGTTAAAAAGAATATCCCTAACCAAATCGTGTCGGTACTTAAACCCCAGAAGCTCTCTAGATTGTATGGCATGCTCTTTAAAGACGTCCAAACAAGCCTTACAACAAATTGGACATATCTCATCAACCGAAAATAAGAGAAGAATTATGAGCGAGACTTAATGATAGTACTATTTATTTGCTAATATAAATCATTCCCAATGACTTCACATTATCCTGTGATGGTTCTAGTTAGGTTTTGTTAGTTGTATAATCATTTAATTACTACTTCCTAATCTAACAATATCACAAACTTGTGTTTTATATATTAATTTACCAACAAACTCTTCCTAACTCGAGACACCAACAACCAAAGTAACGATAACATAGAACCATGTTGTCTATCCACCACATTCATTCATGTTATAGATGTTATAAGATTATATCATTTATCTTATGTAAATGTTCAATTTTTCTTATGCTCTGAACCATAAGTATCTTAGGTCTAAGAATAATTTAAATAGCATTGTTGATATGCATTTATCAATGTGATCCATTGGTGATGATGACGGGGGTAGCCCAAAGTCTGGTAAAATGGCTTTCACATATTAACGCTAAAAAGGTTAGAAGGTTAAAATGTTTGTTTTCCCGCCCAATTAAGGAAAACAAGTACGTGAACAGTAAAAGCACGTAACTATAACACGTCAAATCATTGTTCACATCATCCCTCAGCCGTAAAAGAGGGGATATGCTCAGAAAAGTATTATTATTATATATCGTTAACCGCAGGTCAAAAGCTTCTTGCCCATAAAACGGTCAACCCTCTACCAAACAAGAGGTTAACTAGTTTATTCATCGGACAAAAGGCTTGGATTCCTTTCCCTATAAAAGGAATACAACTCAGTCTTAAAACACACACCAGATCTGGAAGTTTAACACATACTCTCTGATCTTCTCTTCTTCCTGGAGAAGCTTGCATTTTGCTTGCTTCTTTCTTACTCCACAAACTACATAGCTTCACTAAGAACCTACATCCAAAAACCGGTTCCAACATCACGGTCTTGGATCCTTAGTGAATCATAACAAATAACAACTAAAGTAGTGAACCTCTCTTAACGTTTTGCTAACGTAGAGGGACCCGAAGACCTGCATTAGGTTAACCGGAACCCTTGAAGCCTGTTAGCCTAGCCAGTCTATTCACTATCATTGGTCTTATAATTGTTGTAGCAACAAGTTGGCGCCCACCGTGGGCTACGCCGCTTACTTTATCTTAAAGACCAGTAGTGTAGCTCCATTTTCATCAAAATCGTTATGTCGGAAAGTGAATCTCCCAAAGAAGTTGATCAAGTGTCAAGAACACCGACACCAAACTTGTAACATTATGAAAATTTTGAGTTCAAAATGTCAACTTTCCAAAGTCTAAGGACCAAACTTGTCAAATTCCAAACCTTAAGGTTTAAAAATGAAAATTCTGATTTCTTGTCCCATCGCGATACGCGACGAGACAAAAGGACAAGCCCATCGCGTATCGCAAAGGGCTTGGTAAAAACCTTATGGAAGGGTCAACAGCGATACGCGATCGCTGGTTGAACCAACGTTATCGCGTATCGCGATGACGTGGTCTGACACCGTGTGACACGTGGCAGACGGTGGCACAGTGTGTCGCCACGTGGCAACACGTCCGCCACGTGTCGCCACGGGGCACAACGCCTGCCACGTGTCGCCACGTAGCAGGTCTATGTGGTGACGCAGATGGCCTACGTCGCGATACGCGACGGGCTTGGCCAGGAGGCCATCCCGTATCGCGATGGGCTCCAATTTTTGCCTATAATAAAAGGCTACGGGTTCAAGTCCAAACCATCCCAAAATCTGCTCTCTCTCATCTCTCTAACATCACACTAGAAATCCAAATCCATATTAACGATCCACCTCGAAAAGCGTGCCCCAATTCCTCGTTTTGTGTGCCGACGTTTTCTCGAAGTTCGTGCCACCCTCCACCCACATACAACCAAGAAGGCGTTTGTTATCATGTCAATGAGTCTCTAAAAGCGTGCCAACGAGTGTTGAAGATTGGTGTTATCGTTTGGCGACGAGGAGGGAAGTTGATAAAGAAGTCAAAGGAGATCAAGTGGCGTTGGAGTGCGGCTCGAATCATTAGGGTTTATAGAGTCTAACAAAGGTAGGCATAATGGCCAATGAATATAATAATAAACGATTATAAAGGCTTTAAGTCGAGGTTATACTCGATACCTCGATAAAAGAAAAGAAAACATAACAAAGAAAGAAACAAAAGATAAGAATATGAATATTGATAAATATATATGTGTGTAAGTATATATTCTTTGTTATGAAAATATTATTTAAGTAATAAATAACTATTCTTAAATAATAAAGAAAAAGAATATGTTTCCTTAGAGAAGAAGAAACGTCGGGTTTTTATAAATAAACTAAAGGTTTATAAATTACTTTTTAACTAAAGGTTTTAAAGTAAAAGAGATTTTGAACTAAAGGTTCATCGAGGTAAAGTTTATAAAATAAAACTAAAGGTCTTAAGCCGGATTGTATATCCGGCTAACAATTGGTTATACTCGTACTATAGGTGCGAGATAGCAACGGGAAAGACCCTCGGACGGTGCTGAAGCCGATCCAAATTGAAAAAGGTGAATACGCCTCAACTTTTACAAACTTGTTTTCAAACGAGTCAACCTGTTATATGAAAAACTTTACATAAGACTAAGTGTCTCTAAAACATTTATAAGCAAGAGTATAAATACTGGCCTCAGGCTATCTTGTACGTTTGTTTGGATCATTTCATATGTGGTGGGCAAACCACACCTGGTCACAATTACGCTCGCCTGTGGGGAGTATGACCTTGTGTACTCGTATAGGCACTCAACTAGTCGAACGCTGCGGTGTTTCACTAGGGAAACCGAGTATAGAGACTTGAGTTTATAAATTGTATTGTTTTAACTTGATTATTCCTAAGCCACGTTGGGCGGGACCTACATAGTCCCGAGGGGTGATTAAGTAAAGAAAATATTTTTAGCGTCAGCTTATTCACCAGCATTCGTTGCTGACGTATTTTCTTACATTTTGCAGGTGACCAAGATTAGCGCTTGGAGTGACGAAGTGCTATATATCCGATGGCTCGGATCTTTTGTTTTAAATCTAAATATAACATCAAAGGTGGTTTTGTAAATCTTAAACAAATAATACTAAGCGGGAAACTTTTTATATCCCGTTTCTTTTGAATGTAAATATTTACAACTTTAATCCACATGTTTATAAGTCTTCCGCTAATTAAACGTAACTCTGATTTATTTACAGATGTGATACCAACATATGTGTCATACTCCTAGGCCGTAGTTTGGGGTGTGACAAAACGCTAGCCCACAAATTCCGGCTATGACCACGCCTTTTTCCACTCCGGGAGGTACTTCGACGGGACTTTTATACCCCGAGTTTTCACCTATCCAAACTCCAACCCCTTCACGATATGGAGTTCCTTCACCTCATATAGGAGTCACAAACATCACGGAGTGTGTCGACTTGACACCGGAAGGGGTAGCACGACATTTTTTGCAACTAAAATCTCTTCTTAACCAACATGTGATCCAAGAGAGAGAAAAAGGGATAAGAATAAGGCTGGATTATGATGAGCCGGAACCCTCACTGTCAATCGGACCTCCACCTCCCTTTCTTACCAGCTCACGACCAGCTGCTTCTCATTCGGAAGCTGGTCAAAGTGTGACCTGCTAACCTTTTAACGTACTCCTTATGCCTACGGGAGGCCAAGCCCAACAACCTTCCCTTTGTTCACTTCACAACCCCTCGGGCATGAAACCACTCTCGAACAAATATGGCAGTCACCAGCTTCAAGTGTTCCTCCTCCTACAGCCACCACATGGGAGCAGGCCTTGGCGGCCTTGCCCTTGGCTCGGAGTGCAGTAATGAGCACCCCCATGGGAACAAACCAAATAGCAACAACTACTGAAAGCCTTCAAGGCTTTAACCTCATGCCTCAGATGATGGCTCAAATGATGGCACACTTCCCTTGGACCCAGCTCATCAACCAAGCGCTGAGTACTCACCAAGGAGCAACAAGTCATAATCTCAATACAAGGGTAGAAGAAGACCTTGCGAAGCCCTATAAGCCCGGTAACCTATCTTGTTTCTCTCAACAAATCATCGATTATGACTCTCAAAACGAAAATCAAAATGACATCCCATATAAAAACATATGATGGGACTGAGGATCCCGAAGACCACCTCCAGATCTTTACCGGTGCTGCCAGAATCGAAAAGTGGTCCCACGCTGAATGTTGTTTAATGTTCATGCCAGGATATGGTTCAACGAACTTCCTGCCAAAAGCTTTCGAAGGTTCGATGATCTAAGCAAAGGATTCTTGGCCAAATTTTCACAACAAAGGAGGTACGTCAAGGATGCCACAATGATTTTTCAGATAAAACAAAAAGATGATGAAAGCCTTCAAGAATTCATTGAAATTTGTATATAAGAAGGAAGGGTTGACATATGTGGGGGGCGACGAAAAAATGAGGATGGCAGGCTTCATGAACGCCATCACCTCCAAATACCTCAGAATGGACTTTAACAAGTGCCTACCTAAAACCCTTGAAGAAGCTCTCGAACGAGCTGAGGCTCATATCCGAGGAGAAAAGGCCGTTGATTTCAAAGAATAAAGAAAAAGAGCTCCTAGTTGGCGAGGCAACAGCTCCAACCGAAAAAGAGGGAACTTCAGTTCCTATGATAGACATCCAAGAAGCTCAGATCAACGGAGGCCTGAAGGTCGGAACCTTCCAAGCAGGGAAAAGACTGTGAACTTCACAGCTCTAACCAAAACTCCTCGGGAAATCCTTGCCACCGAAGAAGTGAAACACAGCTTCCGACCTCCTCGACCCTTGCCCAAAAGCAAGAAAAAAGAAAACTCCACCCAGTTATGTGAGTTCCATGAAGAAAAAGGTCACCACACCAACGATTTCTTTCAACTCAAGAGAAGAATTGAGGATGTTGTTAAGTCCGGAGAATTGGCCCATTTGGTGAAGGGGGTCAAGGACAAGATGGCCGAAAGAAAAAGCAAGGAAGTGAATATGGTGAATATAGACCAAGGTGTTCCCCACAAACGATAACGCTTGGAGGCTTGGGAGCTTCAATGCGTCTGCTTCCTACCACCTCAAGGTGACTTACTCTCAAACCCTTTGATGGTAGAAGCGAACGTGAGAACACTCAAAACAAGCAAATCCTACATTGACACAGGGGCATCCATAGAGATCATGTATGAAAGGTTCTTCAACAGATTAAGTAAAGAAGAACGTTCAAGGTTTCAACCCTCTGGGTCATCCATAAAAGGTATTGCCGATATACCCTTGAAGCCTTTGGGCCAACTAACCCTTGATGTCTGTTTTAGTGAAGGCAAAATGAAGAAAACCAAACCACTCACTTTTGTGGTTATCAACATACCTTCCAACTATGATGTAATCATATGAAGGCCAGGACAATGTGCGTTCAACATGGCTATCTCGGTTGGTCAATGTGCCGTAAAGTTTCCCACTGAGAGGGAAATTGCAACCCTTCAACCTACCCAAGAGGTTTACACGGTCGAAGGGGAGAGTTCAAAAAACGAAGACGATGAACAAGGCTTGATCATAAACCCCAAGTACCCTGAACAAAAGGTACGGGTAAACATAAGCCTTTCCAAAGAAACTCTCTCACACCTTGAGAAGCTATTGATACTTGGTGTCCAGAAGACATGACAGGCATCCCTCGAAGCATTGCATAGCATGAGCTAAAAATACCCCCTAATGTCAAGCCTGTTGTCCAAAAGAAACGGAGTCTGACTCCTGAACGAAGCTTGGCAGCATGCCAAGAGGTTGAAAAGCATGTCCTAGCTTGAATCCTACGTGAGGTCAAATATCAATCTTGGGTGGCTAATCCAGTCATGGTTCGAAAGCCTGAAAAGTCTTGGAGGATGTGCATCGACTTCAAAGACTTGAACAAGGTATGCCCGAAAGATTACTATCCCTTACCTGAGATGGACCTCTAGGTTGACTCTTTAACTGGCCATCCCTTTAAGTGTTTTTTCGACGCTTACAAGGGTTATCATCAAATTCTCATGAAAGTAGAAGATGAAGAAAAAACTGCATTCCACACGGACAAGGGTATTATGTGTTATCAAAAGATGCCTTTTGGGCTACTAAATGCCGGAGCAACCTATCAACGTTTGATTGACAAAGCATTTGCCAGCCAAATTAGCAGAAACTTAGAAGCTTATGTCGACGATCTGGTAATCAAAAGCAAAACCGAGCATCAAATGCTCGATGACATACAAGAAACATTCCAAAACCTGAGGAAGATCAACATGAAACTCAATCCCGAAAAATGTTCATTCGGGTTCGAAGAAGGTAAATTTTTGGGACACATCGTGGGGAAACAAAGCATAAAAGCCAATCCCAACAAAGTCAGGGCTGTTCTTGAAACTAAATCTTCACAAAGCAAAAAGAAAGTGGAAAGTTTGAACGGAAGGCTTGCAGCCTTGAAGCGTTTTACCTCCAAGCTCGCTGAGAAATCCCTACCCTTCTTCAAAACACTAAAGGGTTGCACCGATAAAAAAGACTTCAGGTGGACAGAAGAAGCGGAAGAAGCCTTCAACCAAATGAAGCAACACTTGGCTTCACTTCCAGCTGTTGTAGACCCCGAAACAGAAGAAATGATCTCTGTGTATCTCTCAGTGGCTGAAGAAGCATTAAGCGTGGTCCTAACCATCGAACGAAACAAATTTCAGGTACCAGTTTATTTCCTTAGTAAAACATTAAAACGCAGAGATCAAATATCCTCCTTTGGAAAAACTTGCCCTGGCCTTAATTCAAACTGCCAGAAGGCTTCGAAGGTACTTCAAGCACACCCTATACAAGTAGTCACTGACCAACCCATCAAGAGTGAGCTTGAAAAACCAGAAAATTCAGGCCGATTGGCCAAATGGACTGTGGATCTAGGTGAGCATAACATCACCTATGTCCCAAGAAAAGCTGTCAAAGCTCAAGTCTTGGCGGATTTCATTGTAGAAATCCCAAAGCAAGTCATTCCTGAAATACATACAACTGCCACTGAACTCTCTGGCCCTGAAGCCTGGAAGCTTTTTACCGATGGAGCTTCCATCATTGAAGGGTCAGGAGTTGGGCTCATTTTAATCAACCCCGAAGGGTTAGAATTTACATACGCTCTACGACTTGAATTTCAAACCACCAACAACGAAGCTGAATATGAAGCATTGATCGCTGGTCTAAAAATTGCCAAAGAGATGAAGATCCAAAAACTACAAGTCTTCATAGACTCGTTTCTTGTTTCAAGTCAAGTGAATGAGAGCTATGTAGCAAAAGAGCCCAACATGAATAAGTATCGTGATAAGGCAAAGGAATTGATGAACACATTTCAAGAATGCACCATCAAACAAGTACCAAGGTCACAAAACAAAAAGAGCCGATGCCCTGAGCAAACTAGCATCCCTCACATTTGCACACCTCACCAAGAAAGTTTTGGTTGAAGTGTTGAAAACTCCTTCAATCCAAGAATTGGAGGTTCAAGATGTAATCACTGAGGAAGGTCCCAATTGGATGACTCCCATAGAAAAGTTCCTCAAAAATGGTGAGTTACCTCTGGAACAGACAGAGGCTGAAAGGGTTCGAATCAAGTCCCGACAGTATGTGTTGCAAGGAGAAACCCTTTATAAAAAGCTTACATTGCACCACTACTAAGATGTGTGGGCCCTGAACAAAGTCAATATCTGATCAAAGAGGTTCACGAGGGGATATGTGGAGCTCATTTTGGGCCAAGAATGGTGGTTGCAAAATTGATGAACCTCGGATACTTCTGGCCCACGATGCACCGAGATGCAACAGAACAACTCAAGAAATGTGAAGCTTGTCAAATTCATGCACCAGTTCCCAAAAGCCCCAAACACGATCTAGTTCCCATCTCCTCGGCTTGGCAATTCCATAAGTGGGGAATGGATATCGTTGGTCCATTTCCACTAGCCAAGGGTGGGGTAAAATTTTTGTTAGTAGTCGTTGACTACTTCACAAAGTGGCCCGAAGTCAAACCACTTGCAGAAATAACGGGCAAACAAGTCATCGACTTTGTATGGGAAAGCATCATTTGTCGCTATGGGCTGCTAGGAGAGTTGGTCACAGATAACGGGAAACAATTTGTTGAGAAGCCTTTTAGCACATGGTGCAAGGAATTCAGAATCACCCAAGTGTTCAGCTCAGTTGCATACCCACAATCCAATGGCCAAGTTAAAAGAACAAACAGAACCATTGTGGAAGGAATCAAAGCAAGGCTGGGAAGACATAACAACAATTGGCTTGAAGAACTCCCAAATGTTCTATGGGCAACAAGAACAACTGAAAAAACAAGTCACGAGCGAACACCTTACAGCTTAGTGTTCGGATCGGAAGCCGTAATCCCAGTAGAAGTCGGAGTTGTGACTCAAAGAACACTCAACATGGATCTCGAATCAAACAACAATGAGACCATGTTGAATTTGCAACTCCTTGAAGAAATCCGAGACCAAGCCGCCGTACAAGAGGCTAAGTACAAGCAAAAACTGGAAGCCTATTACAATGCAAGAGTGAAGCATGAACGTTTCAGTCCAGGAGATCTTGTACTCCGAAACAACGAGGCCAGCAAGAAAGAAAACCAAGGAAAACTAGGCCCAAAGTGGGAAGGACCATATACAATCCTTGAAGCTCACAAGGGTGTATCCTACAAATTGGCCGATGCAGAAGGCAAAAAGCTTCCAAGACACTGGAACGGCAAAGTCCTTAAAAGGTTCCATGCCTAGTCAAGAACTTAAAATATATTCCAAGAGATGTACAACTCTCCTTTTTGTAAACAAGAACCTCTTGAATGAATGATGAAGTCTTTATCATAACTTGTCTTTACTATCCTATAATCAGGTTGGGAACCTAGCAAGAAACTCCATGGCAAGGGCCATGTAAGGGGATGAGCTCCCAGGCCACATCATTCAATAGGTTCAAGGGTTAAATGAACCTATATAAGGGGTGAGATCCTACATCAATCCAACTCCATGAGACTTAGAAAATTTTTCAAACAAAACTTGTCTCATAGACGGGTCTGAACAGCCTACATCAATTCGTTCCTTAAGCTTTGAAAAAATTTTATGAAACAAATATACACTAAGTAATGATATAAAGGATAGACAACATGTGTTTTTTACCTAATGAAGCCTTGAAGCTAAAGTGACTGCAGCACTAATACTTCTTAAGGAAACTCAGCTAAAAAACGCATCAAACAAACAAGACAAGCAACAAAAATATAAAACATCAAAAGCTACGATTCATAAAAAAGGCCTCTAAAAGCCATAACTAGAATCATCCATAATAGCCATCTAGGCTAAACAAGGAAATCACAAGGATTCCCATAAAAGTGTTCAAACGACCAAAAAGGCCAACAACAACCATGAAGCAGAAACCTTAAGGGTTTCATGCTAATCCTAAATTGTTCAAAGTACATCACATTAGTGCTAAGATAGCTACGAATAAATTGTTCAAGCATTAGAAACAGGCTTTGAAGTACTAGCACCACCAACCTTGCCTTTCTTGGATTTCCTTGCCTTCAAGTCACAAACCACTGAACCTCCGAGACTGCCCGCATGAGACCCACCGGTATCTTCGGACATAGTCTCTTCGCTATCACCAAAGCGAGCCTGTTTCTTGGATAACGCTTCAAGCACCTCAGAGAAAACTTTCTCATCAAGCCCAGCCGGTTTTAAACCCTGCAAAACAAAAATGGGTTTACCAAATCAAGAAGAAACTTCGCCCACGTATGGGTAAGTAAGCCTTTCCATTTCATGAACAGAATCTGAAAAAAGCTTGGAAGCTTCACGGTTGAACATAGGCGATTGCTCCAAGGCTTGACCAGACTCATGAAGCTTAAAACCAGCAACCAAACCCCAAATGTTTCCCATAGCTCAGCAACTTTGTGTAAACACCACCCAAAACTGAGTTAAATTCGGTTAAGTGAAGAATGTAAGTCACAAGTTGATGAAACCCATGCTCGATAAGCCATCGGTTGTCATTAGTAGCTTGGGTAACTGAAGCCTTCAAGCCTTCCTTCTCCATAGCAAAGGCTTTCTTCTGAACCTCCAAGGCTTCCCTATCAGCTTCCAGCTTAACTCTATCAGCTTCCATCTTCTTCTTCAAACCGGCAATCTCAACCTCATGGCTACGGGAAAGCTCATCAATCTTCTTCACCCAATCCTCCTCCTTCTTCTAAAAACCATCAACATCCTTCTTCATCGCTTCCATAGAAGCCTTCATCTTTTCCTTCTTCTTAGAGAATTCTTCATACTCTTGCATCCCTTTCCGAAAGCGAGTAACGCCCTCAGCTAAAAGGGCAGAAAGGTTGCAAGAACTAAGAATCAACCTTGAAAGCATGGCATCACCCTCCATCACAGATATGGTATTACAAACTCCATGGGGAGAAAAGTTAGCCAAAACTTCATAACAAACCTCCGGATCCTTAAAGCTATCATCAACCTTAATGTTCCAGTCAGGAGCATAAACCTCGCCTCCACCCAACCCTTGAACAGTAGATGCCGCAACCTTTTTACCAACAGACTTCTTCTTCCTAGTCACAACCAAACTTTGCTCTTTCTCCGCCTCAACACTCGGACCCTGATCCACAGAAACCTCAACATCATCACTAACATCTACAGGCTCATGTGGAGACAATGGAGTAGAGGACTTCAACAAACGCCGATTAGAACGGCGGGTAGAAACCTTGGGAGGAATAGACTTGGTGAAGCCTGTACCTATGCTATGTTCCTCTAACAACATCATTTTCACCAACAGTAGCCGTAGCATCCCCAAATCCAACATCGGAAGTGTCATCATTCTTCACAAAATCCAAAGCCGACATAACTACAAAAACAAAGGAAATTTGTCAACAAACATATCATGGAAACAAAACAAATGCAAGTTGCAAATGCATACCCTTATCATTTCTTATAAGTACGGGATCACGATTAGGCTTATCCCACAAATTGCTAATTCCTAACAAAACAAGAAGGTGTTCGGGAAAAGGACGAAGACGGTACGGACACTTCCTAAGAGATTTCAAAAACACATCGTTCAACTCCGAATCAGACGATTCTGGCTCATTCAAAACGGCCTCGGGTTGTCTCCAAACAAGTTTAAAAGGAACAATGGAATCAGAAACGAAGAAAAAACGATCCTTCCAAGAACCAAGGGTTGTAACCGTCGAAGAAATTAGACAAGTATCAACTTGAGTATACTCAAAGGTATACCGGTCGCCGTTCTTCGCTAGACGGAAGAAACGGCGAAAACATAACAGTGACGGATCAAACCCTAAAGCCCTGCATAAAACATCAAAATGCAAAACCCTAGCAAGCCCCAAGGGGTGAATCTGACCAAAAGACACACGATAATATTCTAACACATTCAAAACGAAGATCGAAAACGGATGACAGAGGTTAGAAAACTCAAAGTGGCGACAATAAAGAGAAATTGAACCGGCCGGACAACGATCGATCGAAGCGTCGGCCGGCGGAGCCACTGGTTTAAATTCTAAACCTGTACCCAATCGAGGCAAAACGATTCGACTTCTTCTTAGGTCAATCGGGAATAACTCACCGATAAATCCTTACGGGCACCCATAATTTCGAAAGAAAATGGAAGATTGGAACTCACCTGATGAAGGATCAAAAGGAACTTGATAAATGTGTTTGGAAGATAATAAGGAAGTGTAAAAGAAATCTAGAGAAAATGAGCAGTTGATAATATTAATAAGCAGTTATTGGAAACTGCTATTTGCATAAACTACCCAATCAATCACATCAACAGTCTTGTCAGAAATTCAAAAAATAAGCAAAACCGTACAAAGCCTCGAAGCCTTTAAGCAATAACAAAATGTGTGCAAAAGTCAGACGCCTTTGAGCCTACTTCCCAAAAATCTCTGACTTGGGGGGCTGATGACGGGGGTAGCCCAAAGTCTGGTAAAATGGCTTTCACATATTAACGTTAAAAAGGTTAGAAGGTTAAAAGGTTCGTTTTCCAGCCCAATTAAGGAAAACAAGTACGTGAACAGTAAAAGCACGTAACAGTAACACGTCAAATCACTGTTCACATCATCCCTCAGCCGTAAAAGAGGGGATATGCTCAGAAAAGTATTATTATTATATATCGTTAACCGCGGGTCAAAAGATTCCCGCCCATAAAACGGTCAACCCTCTACCAAACAAGAGGTTAACTAGTTTATCCATCGGACAAAAGGCTTGGATTCCTTTCCCTAATAAAGGAATACAACTCAGCCATAAAACACACACTAGATCTGGGAGTTTAACACATACTCTCTGATCTTCTCTTCTTCCTGGAGAAGCTTGCACTTTGCTTGCTTCTTTCTTACTCCACAAACTACATAGCTTCACTAAGAACTTACATCCAAAAACTGGTTCCAACATCACGGTCATGGATCCTTAGTGAATCATAACAAATAACAACTAAACTAGTAAAGTCTGGTAAAATGGCTTTCACATATTAACGCTAAAAAGGTTAGAAGGTTAAAAGGTTCGTTTTCCAGCCCAATTAAGGAAAACAAGTACGTGAACAGTAAAAGCACGTAACAGTAACACGTCAAATCACTGTTCACATCATCCCTCAGCCGTAAAAGAGGGGATATGCTCAGAAAAGTATTATTATTATATATCGTTAACCGCATGTCAAAAGATTCCCGCCCATAAAACGGTCAACCCTCTACCAAACAAGAGGTTAACTAGTTTATCCATCGGACAAAAGGCTTGGATTCCTTTCCCTATAAAAGGAATACAACTCAGCCATAAAACACACACTAGATCTGGGAGTTTAACACATACTCTCTGATCTTCTCTTCTTCCTGGAGAAGCTTGCACTTTGCTTGCTTCTTTCCTACTCCACAAACTACACAGCTTCACTAAGAACTTACATCCAAAAACTGGTTCCAACATCACGGTCTTGGATCCTTAGTGAATCATAACAAATAACAACTAAACTAGTAAAGTCTGGTAAAATGGCTTTCACATATTAACGTTAAAAAGGTTAGAAGGTTAAAAATGTTCGTTTTCCGGCCCAATTAAGGAAAACAAGTACGTGAACAGTAAAAGCACGTAACAGTAACACGTCAAATCACTGTTCACATAATTTCTCAGCCGTAAAAGAGGGGATATGCTCAGAAAAGTATTATTATTATATATCGTTAACCGCAGGTCAAAAGATTCCCGCCCATAAAACGGTCAACCCTCTACCAAACAAGAGGTTAACTAGTTTATCCATCGGACAAAAGGCTTGGATTCCTTTGCCTATAAAAGGAATACAACTCAGCCATAAAACACACTCCAGATCTGGGAGTTTAACACATACTCTCTGATATTCTCTTCTTCTTGGATAAGCTTGCACTTTGCTTGCTTCTTTCTTACTCCACAAACTACATAGCTTCACTAAGAACTTACATCCAAAAACTGGTTCCAACATCACGGTCTTGGTTCCTTAGTGAATCGTAACAAATAACAACTAAACTAGTGAACCTCTCTCTAAGTTTTGCAAACGTAGAGGGACCCTACGACCTGCGTTAGGTTAACCGGAACCCTTGAAGCCTGTTAGCCTAACCAGTCTATTCACTATCATTGGTCTTATAATTGTTGTAGCAACATGTGACGTATTTTGATGCATCTTTAAGTTATATTCATCTCTTTTAAAATTACTATTTCACTCTAACTCCAAACATGTTAATTCTTAAAAACAACAAATAGTTATGCAATAGTTCATCTCCATACATCAAAATATAAGTGTGCTATTTATTGCTATTGTAAACTATTCAAAGCAATGCTTTCATACTTATCACAACTTTTAATATGGTATCTCTCCTATGAATGCTATGAACTAATAAGAGCAAGTTTGACCATACAAAAAACCAAGAGATCTAGCCTAGGCTTGGGTGTGCATTATTCCCTCCGTCTCATTATAAGTGTCCACATTTCATATTTTTATTTGTCTCATTACCGGTGTTCACTTATAAAGTTTATTAGCCAATTTCCAAGTTTACCCTTAAACACACACAACTAACATTAATAAACAATATTGATAGACCCACTTTTCAAGTGTTTTATTGTTATTTGGTAAGAAAAAAAATAATCATTCAGTTCACCTTAAACTTCGTGTTTTTTATACATGAACACTTATAATGGGATCGAGGGAGTAATTAACTGTGTAAATCAGCCAGAAGAATCACACACATACAATGAGAAGCTAAACACAATTTGTTTTGAGTAGGGTAAGACTAGATCAATTACAAGTTATTAAATGATTTCTTATTTGGTTTTCAGTACAGCTATTTCTTAATACATGTTATAAGGTATATTATCATGTTATATTTATGCACAATTCCAATAATACTTTCTCAAATAAAGGAAAATAAAAAATCATATACATTTAAAAACTATTATTAAATAATCCAAACTATGACCAATGATTGATAGTAATCCATACTAGCAATATGACCACTGAAATACCCGATAACAATTTTTTTTACCAATGGTAATCTCAAATGAAAAAAAATAGAATCATTTCTCTAATGAACAAGGTATTGATTTATATTTAAATCAAGTGGGGTAATCAAACCCCGGACCCAATTAAAAGTGACGACGAGATCCGAGAACCTATCCTAGTATTAATAACTGGTCCAGGTCCTAGGCGGGTTTATCGGATCTAGAACCGATTGTTAGTATTGGACTCATATGTTTGATATGAGATCTTTTTAAATGAGCAATTACTGGGGTTGCATTCCAATTTATAGAAAACAATATTAATAACACAAACATAACTAACAATATAAGAATTGCAACACTTACTAGTAACAACCAACATATATATGTTCTGTGTAAATCAATGCTTCTTTTCATTATACGTATACAATGGTATGCCATAAATGATAATTATACATAAAACTAGTCTCAAAAAAACTAAATATCAAATTAGTAAAACAAATCAAGTTATAAAGAAAATAACAAATTTAATCAACAATATATAAATCAACTAATTAGGTTGATTTCAAATACAAATTTGTTCACGGGTCTTCCTTCAAACCCGCTGTTGGACCGGGACCCGATTAACTCTGTATGCTCTATAAAACTATAAACGAGTTTCACTGGTTTGGGTAAAGCGTGTCTCGCGAATTTTACCTGGTTTATGCCCACCCCTATAAATCAGACTTTTATAGTTTGTCTTGAACGAGATAATTAAATATAAAGAAAGGTGAAGTGACTTCTCTGTTAATATGAAATCACCCTTAGTAACAAAATTTAAAATTACAACTGTCACTAGACTTGATAGCAATTACAAGCCAGTGAATTATTAACATTTTAATTTCTTTGAATAACAACACCTATCGAACTCCACATGCATACACAAAGCTGAAAAGTGAACATCTTTTGGTTAGGTTTTCTAAAGTGGTCCACAACACGTGGCAAAAATCTATGGCAACATGTCATCGGGCCAGGTCATCAAGGACCCTCGTCACTGCTTCTTGGAAGTTTGATCTGTCCCATTCACTTCCCTGCACAAAGGAAAACATTAGGAAATGTAGTTAATATTATTATTAAATATCATATAAATAGACTTTTTGTTTCAAATTGTCGTGAAAATTAGCATATTTGTCATTTACAAAGAAATGTGTAATATACTATGTAATAAAAATTTATTTGTGTATAATAAAAATTTTCAACTGACCAAAAAGTTAAAGGAAAAACTAATCGTACAACTAAACCGAGACCGATTTAAATGGTTTCAAATACGAACAGATAGTAAGAACATATGTTTTCATATTATTTTAGACTATATTTGGCTTTTCTTTTTTATGGGGTCAGGTTAAAGAAGACAAAAAATAAGAAGGTTTTTTAAAATAATAATAAATTAATAAAAAAATTATTATTCAAAATTTAATAAAAAAATGAAAAAACTAAAAACACAAAATGTTTCCACTGTCTTCCTCGTTCTCAAAATAAAATAAAAGACATAATGTTGAGGAAAAAATATCATTGTGTATTTTTTTTTATTTTCGTTATTGATTGTGTGTTTTTTTCATTTACATTGTGTCTTTTTTTATTGATATTATATTATATTTTTCAACGTTGTGTTATATTTTGTTCGGCATTATGTTATATGTGATCTATTGTGTGTCCTTTTTTATTTATCAATGTGTTTATTTTATTTTCTTCATTGTGTATTTTCGTCATTTTTTTAACAGAAATAGCAGTGGAAGCATTTTGTTTTTTTTTTAATTTTTTTTGTTTTCTATTTATATTTTAAGTTATGATTGTTTATTAATTTATTTTAAATTATTTTTAAAAGGTTTTTTTTTCTTATAGTTCTCATTTTCATCTCCCTCTACATTTTAAATTTTCCCATATGCGATGTTTCAAATTAATTATTTAACTACCAACCCAATACACTTAAAACTGGAATTGATAATGCTTTTGTTTAGTCAAAAAAAGGTTGACGAAAAGGGGTTCCAAGAAACCACTAATGAAGTTCATGTGTTTAAAAGGTTAATATGGTCTAGCTTTTATTAACAGTGTTTGAACCACCCTTTAATGTTCAGTGAATGTTTTTAAGATATGATGTTAATTGTTTATACTAGTTTTGACGCTTTAAATCTGAGTCACTCAAGAACACTATCAAAGAGGACACTCATTACTGTGAAAGAAACCCTTGAGTCAGGTTTTGAACATAAAACCTTAAGATTGTAAGTCTTAACCATCATCTTCACATTATTAAACAAGTTGGCTGCTTTAAAGATTAATATCATCTCATTTGATTTGATAATATTCAATCATGTTTTTCTAAAAGAAATAATAATTACAAGTAGAAACTCGTATCAATAAAGTTCTAATATTTTCTTTTGCTTCCAGTTTTCTAAAGCAACAGTATTAATAATAATATATAGGTAGTTAATTAAGTTCTTTTACTTTATTTGACAATATTAATTGTCTTTTGCTATATGCATGTATTGGACGTTTGTACTAACTAGGATGAGTATGGTACCGTACTGGTATCGAAAATACCAATCCTGAAAATCACAAATTCTTGGTATCGGTATCGAAATATTCGGTTGGGTACCGGTACCGATACCAGGACGGTACAAGTATTGAAGGTAAAAATTCAGTAAATACCGATACCGTACCGATTCGAAAACTCAAAGCTTTGATACCGATTCGGTACCGACAGTACCAAATGGATACCGATTTCAATACCGGTACCGAATTTGCTCATCCCTAGTACTAAGGATATTTTCTTAGTGTGATAAGTTAAGTAAAAGTCCTAGGTGTTGAAAAATCAAGAATTCAATATTCAGCAAGTCTTTGAGAATTTATATATCTTAGTCGAGATGAAATAAAAAAAGTTATAGACCCTTACGAGTAATGAAATATATAAGCTAATTTTTTTTTATCAAAATTAACATTATAACAATAAATATAGCAAAAAATTTAGTAATAAAATCAAATATACATTAATAGTTAATGGCTAACCGAAAATTCATGAAGCTCTCCTAACATTTTTTACGAGGTGAATTTTGGTTAAGGCACAATAACCTAAACTTTACCAAATAGATTATAAAAAGTTTTGAGTCCGATAATGTAATCATAGAAAAGGATAACACTAGAAAAGAAAGAAGAAACAAAGCATGTAAGAAAATTTTTTTATCTCAAATGATAATTACATTACAACAAGAAACAAAGAATTCTATATATATACACAGCATACGCGGTGTATATGTTCTTTGGGCGTATATGTACATATATAGACTTACCCCCCCCCCCCCTTTCAAGTTGGAGGTTGAGAAAACCCCAAATTGCATAGAAGCTCATGAAAATGAGGCCTCGACAAGCTCTTGGTAAAAATGTCAGCAAGCTGATCTTTTGTGTTTGTATGTACCAAAGTCACGAGACCCTCTTGTAACTTCTCGCGAACAAAATGACAATCGATTTCAATGTGCTTAGTCCGATCATGAAAGACAGGATTCTTTGCAATATAGATTGTAGTCTGACTATAAAATTTGAATGTGACAGGAGTAATATTAGGAACATTAAACTCCGAGAGAAGTCTTGTCAACCATGCAAGTTCGTCAGTCACACGACGAAGAGATCGGTACTCGCTTCAACGGAGCTTGAAGAAACAGTAGGTTGTTTCTTAAATTTCCAAGAAATTGGAGAGCCCCCAAGTGAAACATAAAAACCACTAACCAATTGACGAGTATTAGGACTAGCTGCCCAGTCCGTATCACAGAATGCATGCAGAGTAAAGGAAGGATTATTGTTGAAAAATAATCCTTGAGATAAAGTTCATTTGACATATGAAAGAGTATGAAGAGCGGCATTCCAATGAGACATCCTCGGATCTTGCATGAATTGACTCAAATATTGAACATCGAAAGAATTATCCGGTCTTGTGTTAGTAAGGCATTTAAGTTTACCAACAGGTTTCTTGGATCGTAAAGGTTCATCAAGAACAGGTCCCGCATGAGCTTGAAGTTGTAAATGATGAAGCAATGGAGAGTTGGTGGCTGAAAGATTGGAAGTATCACATTCAGAAATCATGTCCTTAACAAACTTGCGTTGACACATGATAATACTTTTAGTTGTGTAAAGAACCTCCATTCCAAAAAAAATAATTGAGACTTCCCAGATATTTGATTTTGATAGATGAATCCAAGAAAGTCTTAAGAGAATTGATCTCTTCCAAATTGTTCCTAGTAACTAAAATGTCATCGACATATATAGCGGCATAAACCACTAATGATCACATAGACTTTGAAAACAAAGAATGATCGTTCAGAGAACCCACATACCCTCTTGACTTTTGCGGAAGACAATTTTCCATACCGTTGTTGAGTAGCCTGTATCAAACCATATAAGGATTTCTAAAGTTTAAGCACCTGATTATTAGGGAATTGCAAACCAAGTGGTGGTAGCATATAGATATCCTCATTTAAGTCCCCATTAAGAAAGGCATTATCAACATCAAGATGGAAAAGAGGTCAACTTTGTTTTGTAGCGACAACTACAAGGCTTCGAATGATGGTCATCTTGACAACATGAGAAATAATTTCACTATAATCAATCCCCTCTTTTCTAGTATCCCCTCTCACCACCAATCTTGCTTTACAATGCTCAATCGTCCAATGTGCTTTGTGTTTAACTTTAAACACCCATTTGCTTTTAATAGCTTTCTTTCTAGGAAGAAGATCAATAATGGTCCAATTATTAATATTTTCAAGAGCCTGAAACTCAGATTTCATGGCATCTTGCCATTCAGGAATACCGACAACTTCCTTATATGAAGTATGCTCATATAAATCAGAGATCGCTTGAGCGAGAGACTGGCTGGAAGGAAGAATGTGAGAGGAAGAACAAGAGATATGAGAGGAGCATGAATTAGTGACAGTATGGAAACAATGATGAGAAAATTCATAGTTACTACAAACATATTCATTTAAGTATGAGGGTGGATCAGAAGTTCTTGAAGATCTTCGAACAAGTTAATCATTAGAAAGAGAATTTGAAATAGGAACAGAAGAAAAAGGATTGTGAGCAACGAAAGATGATAAAATCAGGAATATGAGGAGTAGAAGAAGTAGACAAAGGATCATCAAACAATTGATTGATGTGGTTAATGGATGGGAAAATAAAGCTTTCTTTGGATTTAGTTATCGAAGGAAATAAAGCTTAAAAGAAAACAACGTCTCATGATATGATAAACTTGTTTGTGTCAAGATCATATATTTACCAAGAGAATATCCCAGAGAAACACAAGGCACAACCCTTTGTTTGAATTTGTCTCTTCCATGAGTCAATGCGGAAACATAAGCCAGAGAACCAAAAGATTTCATGTGAGCATAAAAATGAACTTTTCATATTAAAACCTCATAAGGGGTTTTATTGTTGAGAATTTTGGTGGGAAACCGATTGATCAAATGTGTTGCATTTAAAACACAGTCACTCCAAAACTGAACAGGAAGCTTAGATTGAAATATAAGAGCTCTCGAGGTTTCAAGAAAATGTTTATGCTTTCTTTCAACGATAGTGTTCTATTAAGGAACAGCCACACAAGTGGTCTGATGATCAATGTCTTTACTCAAAAAATAAGCATGTTGGATTAATCCAGACCCTAGTTCAAAGGTATTATCAGATCTAATGCATTTAACATTCGTGCCAAATTGTTTGCTAACCATTTCAATAAAAGACTGCAGTATGGAAAGGCATTGCTTTTAGTGAAAGCAAATGTGGCCATGTGGTTGTGCTATAATCATCCAAGATGGTTAAAAAAATATCTAAACCCATTGTAGGTAGTTATGAAATATGGGCCCAAACATCAATATGAATTAGCTTAAAAAGTTTACTAGTTGACATGGTACTAGTAGGAAATAGCAGTTTATGTTGTCGTGCCGTAGGAAAATATCACAATGCTTAATAGATTTCAAAGAATCATTAGAAATGAAAGGTAATTGTATAAGTTTGTAAATTGGTAAATGACCGAGTCTGTTGTGCCAAATTTCACTACTTACAACAAAGTTACAAACTTTATTTGAAACAAAAGAATTGATAGGAAAATGCTCAGTGGCCTCGAGGAGGTAAAGATCATTCAACATATCACCAAGAACCTGTGCGCTCTTTAGAGAATGGCCAACAAGACACAAATGTTTTTAAAGAAAGAAAAATACCATTAGTATCATAACATAATCTTGACACAGAAAGAAGATTATTTCTAAAATGTGGTACTAAAAGAACATTTGACAAAGAAATATTATCAGTTAAAAGAACAATCTCATATTGATTGACTGTGACGGTTGTGCCATTAGCAAGAATGACAGACATAGGATTTTTGTGAAAATATACGCTTGAAAACATATTTTGATCATGGCACGTATGGTCATTAGCACGAGTATCAATGATCCATTTGGAACAATATTTTGAATAAATGCAAGACATTATACCTCGGAAAGAACCTTGATTGATGGTTGTGGCACTGTTAGCAACATAAGTAGTTAAAGGACCATATTGAACTTGATTCTGCTGCAATAAAACCATCAAGTCATGATATTGTTGCCGAGTGATACCTTGCAGGTCGGCTTATTTTAACCACTCTTTCCTTTTTCTTTAGCAAGGTTAGCATACTTCTTTCATTTGATGAACTAGAATTCTTTGGGAAAACCATATAGCATTTGTTCACTGAATGCCCATTCTTCTTGCAGTGAGTGCACACCAAATTCCTCCTATTCTCCCATGTTCCTCCACTGACGTGACCTCCTTTGCTTGCATTCATAGATGCAGATGTTGTAGTGAAATCAGTGGTGGTGTGAATTGCCTTTTGCTTCTCATCTTGCATGAGAATTCCATATGCATGATTGATAGAATGAAGAGGTTTCATCATCAAAATGTTACTTATGATCATGTCATAACTAGGATTAAGGCCAACCAGAATTAGCCTTTGATCCTCATCTCTTTTAGCGAAAGAATGAGTAGCTTCACAAGTGCATGAAGGAATTTTATCGATTGCATTCAGATCGTCCCAATTCAACTTCATCTTAGAAAAGTAAGTAGCACTATCACCACTACATTGAGTTATTTGGCAAAGGTTCTTTCGCAACTGATAAATCTTAGCGCCATTTGCCTGACCATAACGAGAATTAAGCTCATTCCAAAGAATCTGAGAAGTTTTAGCATGCAAGATACTTTCACAAATATCATGAGTAGGAGTGTTAAGAATCCATGATATATCCATATCATTGTCATTGCAACGTTGTTAAAATGCAAGATGTAGTTCATTAACCGGCATGCTTACAGTGTTGTCGATGAAACCGAGCTTGTTTTTAGCTAAAAGAGCAATTGTCATTGCTCTTTTCCAGGCTCCAAAACCAGTACCATCAAAGAACTTAGAAACAAGGATCATACCGGGATGATCAGAAGAGTGAAGGTAAAGAGGGTTCGAGGAATCAATTGTCTTATTTGGAACCAAAAAATTATTTGAAGCTGCCATTGAAAACACAAAAAGGAAACAAACGCACGAAAGGAAGGAAAGAAAGTGAAAAAAATACTAATGTGTTGTATAACATATACGGTGTATATTTATATACTTTGGAGACTTCTGCGCCGTGTTAGTAAGAGAAACTTATATGGCGTATAAGATATACGCTAAGACTTATACACATGAAACGGCACTTATGCGTCGTGTAAGTAAAGGAAACGTATACGGCGTATAAGTTGAGAGCAAGGAAAAAATGCAAGATTTTGAGTGAAAATGAATGAGAAAAGATCTGAAACTTTGATAAACATATCATAACCAAGAAAATGATATATTGAGAAAAAATGGGGAAGTTTGAACGGTTAAGTCTTTTGAAAAGAAGAGGAGTAGACTGAAAAAGAGATGAATAGAGCTTTGTCAAGAAGATAACAAGATCAATACCCGAAGTAAACCAGGAACGATGATAAGAAAATGATAACACAAAATAGAAAAAAAATGAAACAGGGAAAAAAATTTTATTATCTTAGAATGAAAATTACATTACAACAAGGAACAAAGAACACTATATATACATATACACACACACAACATATGCGGTGTATATTTTATCCGGCATATAAGTTACACGCCGTATAACATGTACGGCGTGTGTATTCTTTGGGCGTATATATACATATACGCTTACAGATAATTTTAAGATTATCAAATCCAATTATATTATACAAGGTTTATATAAGAATATATACAGAAATTTTGGCCCCTAAAAAAAGTGTCCCGGCCAAGGGTACAGCTTGCACACCTCAAAAGTCGGCCATGTATTGTTAATGTTACACATAATATTATGTGTGATCCTTAATATAGGCAAACTAGATCATCATGATGATCAATGTTCATACAAACAACTTAGTTTTGCTATATAAAAAGGATTAGCGGCAGAACTTATAAGTAGCTTATCTTCTGTATCAATATAAATGCTACTTTTTAACAAAAACATAATATTTTTCACCTTCAATTTTTTTAAAGTGTTGTTGTAAAGTAGCATGTGTTTTTTCGAAAACGAAAATATGTGTTTATTTCAAATGAAGATTATATGAAAATATACCTGAATTCGCAATCTCAAAACAACTCGATTTGTGGTAGTTTGAGTCTCTAATGGTTGTGTCCGAGCATCTATCGACATAATAGTTACATTCTCGATTTGTTTCATGAACTCCAAAATCCGAATGACCAAATTTTCGAGTACTAAATTCCCTCTTACATTCACTTCCATGTCGACAACTCGTGATTCTGAAGTTGATTCTTCAACATCCGTGATACCGATGACTAATCTCTGATCGCTGGAAAAGACACTAGAATCTTGATGAAGTATGTCCTTCCTTAAATGCTCAGCTTCCAAAAATTTGTTTCTTTTATTAAGCTCATCAACTTGAGACTTTAAAGAACCTATATACTCCTTTATGTTGGACAACACCGATGCCTTATCCTTCTACAATCAGAAGCCATAGAAAGACAATGGAATAAGAATATTTAATCCTCTAAAAGCAAGATAAATATCTTAAAAGCACAATGCAAAATATATTATATCGGATTAGATCTCTCAATCAATATTATATCGGGGAGGTTTTGTATTCAAGTCACACTTGTGATAAAAAGTAGGGGATTCAGGTTGAGCCAGGGGTTTTTTCACCAACAATAGGTTTCCTTCTGAGAATGGAGTGAAGATGATTAGATGGGTCGGTTGTCCATCAGTGATTTAAATGGCCGTCAAAAAAGTTGTAAATAAAAACCTAGTTAATTTTCTCAAAGTGGATATGGATATATATATATGTGTGTGTATAAAAATATATATATTACTATGATTTTGTTGGGAGTGATATTTTGAGAACTTGATTAGTTTTAAGAACTTTAAATACTCAATTTTGGACCACACATTTAATTAAATGATATGAAATATGTGGCTGAGATTAAATTTAATTAAAAAATGAATCAGGAGAGAGAATAAATATTTTTGATAATTACACAAGTTTAAATGTTAGTTACACATGTGTAAAAAGTCGATTCGGTATGTAAAAAAATACTGCAATTTTTTGTACATTACTTACACTTATATATTACACATGTGTAAAAAAATTCAAAAAAAAATTTGTTATGTTGAGTTCTTTCGAGTTCTTAAAACTCAAAACGGTTCTCAAAAGAAATCAATTCTGTATTGTTTATTACTCATGTAATGAAATAAAGATCACATTTACAATAAGAAAAGTGATACAAACAAATCATGTACGTACCTTAGACCCAGGAGGAAGAACTGATCTCAAAGCTTGAAAGCTTTCATTAAGTTTTTCTCTTCTTTTTCTCTCTGACATCATGTGATGAAGTTGATTGCTTGTTGGCCGTGTTGTTTGGACCATACGATATTCTTGTTGGGCGCGAGCCTCGTTCAAGTTTCTAAAGAAAGAAAGTGATCTTCGGTAAAGAGTTTGTCGATTCTGAACTCGTTTTGTAGGTCCTAAATACGGTCTATATCTCTTAAAAGCACTAGCAACTCGTGGGGCTTGTTGCCTATGCGAGGAGGACGAAGGAGGAGAAGAAGAAATAGCTGCAAGTATTGCTCTTGTCATTTCAGCTTCTTCTTGTTCTCTTGAAGGTATTGATTGATTGGTTCTAATTTGAACTAGAGTTTGCTGAATAGAATCTTGTGATCTCATTGTTTGTTGATTTGGTGCTTTTGGGTCCATATATGGTTCCTTGAAACCATATATTTCTGGCATATGACTAGTTTGAAGCATGTTGAAGAGAAAAGGTGGGTAATTATCCACGCTGTTTTCCATCGATAATGATCGTAAAGACGATGAAGAAGATGAAGCTGCTGGCCGAGTTTGATCAGTGGTTGTGTAACCACTTGTGGGAAATCACCAGGAAACAACTTCTTTAACTCAACTTCAAAGTTAATCTATTTACAAAAACACATAAGTTATAAAAAGGAGTTTAAGAACAAGCAAAATGTTATGAAATAAAGTAACTAAATTTCTAATTATTACTTGTGAAGAGTCATTAGACATGCCAAGCTCAATCTCTCCATTTTCACACCCCATAAAAATTGCAGTCTGTAATTAAAGTTTATCATCGTATGTGCGCGTAAACAAATATTCAAGACTACAAATTGATAAGTTTATTATTATTATCATTGTATACATTTGGCATACCTTAATCCCTGCTTCCTACAAGTACAAAAATAAAATAAAATAGGGTTACTTATTAGCTCAAAATCATGCATGCAAGAATCAAGAAATTAAATCATATTTTTATATAAGTTTCTTTATGTAGATTTGTATACTTGATAAAATTGTAGCTGTGCTGCATTTGATGCCAGTTTTAAAAGCTCTAATCCTTTACACTCCATATATGTTCGATTGTGCATGAATGCAGATCCCGGAACTCTTCTACAGAGATAAAAATTATAAAGATGGCTTGTGAATATTTAAAAAAAAAAAAGCTTATTAATAACTTAAGAGTACAAATTGCATTTTTCTTGTTCTTACCCGCTGTAATTATCAATCAAGAACATTGACTTCTGGTAGTCAAGAAAAGACCTCATGGCATGACTCCCAGATGATGAACTTGCTTGATTGTTTCCTTCTTTGTATACTCCATCAATGAAGATTAAGCAACTGGCATATGTGCATGGATATAAGAAGGAATGAAGAAACACATGCTAATAAGTTTGTATATAATTATATATACATAGATGATAGATGTACTATATATTAATAGTATTTAAACTAGCATGAAATCTGTACTTTGATAGAAGAGGAAAGTGAGACCAAAGGCAAATGTAAGCGAAAACGAACGATTCGATGATTTGTTGAAGCAAACTGGATCTTTTGGTTTCTTCAAGATGGAAAATGGAGAGCATTTAAGGAATTGTTCTTCCATGGATTGTCCATATGTGAACACACTAATAATTAATTATCTATTTGACTAAGCAAATACATACATAGACACACTAGATGGGGGGGGGGGGGGTAATTTGTTGAGAGAAAGAGGGGTGTATTTGTGGAAGATGAAGATGAAATAATTGAATGGTTATGCTTTTCAGAAAACTAAAAGTAAATATAATTTTCTCTGTGTAGTATGTACAAGGTCCCTTTCACTCATTTTCAGTTTCCTTTTTAAGTATTTTATCGATATATCATTTTATTATTCTTATTTTTTTTATTTGGGACGTGTATATATAATGTATATGTACGGGAGCAAGTTTTTGCTTGGGGAAGAAGTACATTATGAAACATAGATATTTTACAAGCAATTTTAATAAAAGGATTTCAAATACAAATTAAATTAGTGTGTTAACTGTAATAATCAATTAATTTAGTTATATATATAACATTTTATGATTATAGTGTAGTGTGATTATAGCATATTGTAATTATATATCCCTCCGTCCCATTTAAGTGTCATAGTTTGATTTTTCAAGTATTTCTTGTTTAACTTTGACCGACAATATTTTTGTTTGTGTTATATAATACTTGATGTAAAATATATGAATGGATTGGGTTTTAAATGTATTTTACATTGATATAATTTTCATCAAGTATTATATGACACGAACAAAAATATTTACGGTCAATGTTGCAAAAGAAAGATTTGAAAAGTAAAACTATGACACTTATAATGGGACGGAGGGAGTACACTACTTGTATATATGATTACACTACTTATTCTCACAGTTAGCACACTAATTTAATTTGTATGTTAATTTCCATATATATATATATATATATATGGTTAGGATAAAACAAAAACCTAATTTAGTTGAATAAACTTTAGAATTCATTTTCAACCACATCTTTTAAATTAAAGTTCGAATTGTGGTTTACAATTAAAGTTAATAAAAATTGTAAAAATAATTATATTTTCCGTATCCTAAAAAATATGTTTAAAAGTTTAAAAAATGTAAAAGAATTACGAAACAATTTTTTAAAATTTTTTGATGTTTATTAAATGTAACAATATATATTACATATGTTTAAAAAAATGATGTTACATAGGGTTTTCACGTGATTTCTCAACTCAAATGGGTTTTCATTATATATATGTATATGTAGGGGTGGACTTATGCCCAGCGGGTAGGGTCAGCCAACCCATGTGAAAAAAAATTCCAGTGCTATATATCTAATTTTGTCCCGAGCGACCCCTGTGAAATTTTGAAACCGATGAAGATGATAAGTAAATGGTTTTTCGGCTGAAGATGTATCTTGGTGAAGAAGACGAAGACATGCTATTGGTGAAGAAGACGAATATAGGAGACCGAGACCAGGTAAACCGTGGGGGTGGAAACCGAAACAGAAGCTGGACATTGAATTTTGATGATAACCGATCAGTAACATCTGACCACCAAACCGTCAAGAACCATTTCAGTTTGTGGGGGAAGATAATGCATTTCATCCTAGTAATGAGAGAGTCGGGAATTTGGATGTTGAGTATGAAGGTGAAGAAGAATTTGAGGATGTTCATGGGGATCAGTATTATCAAAGAGACTAATAACACTATCACCAAAATGATCGAGTACCTGATCAGAATCGTCGATGGAATCAGCAACCACGAAATCGACAACCACAAAGATGTCATGTTAATTGGGAGCCACATGTTCCATTTTATGAGCTTGATGATGGGGTCCTGAGAGCTTTTATCCCACCACCAGTCGGGGGGTTTAAAGCCATTTCATTTCACAGGTGGCCACGAACCCACTACCGATCATTATTCCAGTAAGAGATGGGAGGACATTTTCGATAAGAAATAGTAGTTTGACCGGGGAACCCCACATTTCAAGGGAAAGCCACTGAAGAACCCTATTTGCACTTGAGTGATTTTAACTCAATCTGTGCAATTATCTCAAGTCAAGGGTTTACTGCAGATGAAGTAAAATTGGATGAGGAAGATGAGGAGAAAATAGAACCATCAAACGAAATCTAACCACCCGCCCGAACTACAAAAACCCAACAAACAATACAACAATACAAGCAAAGTGGAAAAAGAGAGGAATTAGATTCTAAATTTTAATGATCTAAATTTCTTTAGAAGATAAATAAGTATGAGAAAGATGATTCGCGGGAGAAAAGATGGAATATTCTATCAACTTCACTATTTTAGTTATTTTTTAGTTTAGGTTTTGTTCTTTCTTCGACGAGGTTAATTATGTTCAGGGTTAAAGAAGTTACAATAGCAGCAATATGAACTCAAATGCCTATCATCCGGGCCTCAGAAACCAACCGAACTTTAGCTATGGAAATCTGAACATTAGGAAAATCCGAACTTTCAGAGCAGTTCTCAGAAAATAGGTTGCTAGTCAAATCAGAGGCAGTTGGGAACAAATCAGTTAATGCTCAGAGTGGGTATATAAGGGGTATCAAAAGAATTATGAGCAAGGTCAGTGAGCAACTCAAGATCAGAATACATCTCAAATATTATGCTTAAGATAAAAGGTGACGTTTGGTGTTGCAAGAGTGAGTATTTCATGATGCACGCTAGATATCCCGTACTACCCAAATATTATGCTTAAGATAAAAGTGATGTTTGGTGTTGCAGTTGGTCCAAGTGACGATACGATATTGTTTCACGTATTTTTTTTTGTTTTAATTTTTTTAAGCATTGTTTGGGGCTTATTAAATTATGTTTATAATTGAATGTGTGTATCATTGATACTGATCGAATTTGTATAGGTTTTCCGTCAAAACATGTAAGTTTTGATTCTTTTTGTTGGTTCGCCATGAGTTTTGTTTTCCTTTTAATTAGCTATGCTAGTTTTGTATTCTTAAATATGTTAATTTGTTGTATGCGAGTGTCGACGAATTTATCTTTTGGTTAGTTTCGGTGTCGTAGCTCGATACCGACCAAATTCATGTCGACTCGCAGCTGCATCGCACGGGTTTTACCAACCAAGTATATATCGTTTTAATTTATGTGTTTTTTTATCATAGATTATATGAGTGTCAATACTATTTTGTGTGTATGCTTTTTTGGAATTATCATTTTTACCATTATGAACTTAATCGATGCCGATCAAATTTACGTTGTTACATCGCCAGGTTTTGTTGCATAATGTATAACCACCTTTTGGGAGGGACCAAGGGGGCTGCATCTCTTGAAAAGTATTCTAGTGATAATCAGACATTGAAAGGTAGTGTGGTGTTTTGGGTGGGATAGGGTTGTGTTGAGAGAGATGTGTAACTGGTGGGCAGCCAGCCAGCCAACCAAGATTAGAAAAGTATTTGGTGAAAAGTCAACATGTCAAGATTTTCCAAAGGGAGTCAAGGGGGGTGGGTAGCAAATTATGTTTATTTTTCTCCTTATTTTGAATAAACATTTTATATCATCATAAGCTATCACCATCATTTGTTACCAATTAATAATCCTTAAACTGCAACCATTAGTCCCTTTTCACATTCCATTTTCTGTTTGAATTTTCATTAACAATTTGTCAAGTTAGAAGAAACTTGAACATCCAAGCTTAATTTAAGTTATTTTTGAGTTAAGTGCAAAAACCACCCTTTTGGTTAACACCACTTTATAGGATTGTACCCTGTATAGTTTTTCTTATAGTTATAAGCTTTTAAAATCTTATAGGTTTTTTTAACATTCTAATTTGTTAGATCCTTAATAATTGTCATATAATATTGTATTATATTATATAAAAAAAACGTTGACGGATTTTGTAGGAAAAAAATAGCATCAATAGTGTATTACATTTTCTACTTTAAATTCTTTTTATCATAATTTACCAAGATTAATGTTACCAAGAATCGAAGATTAATGTTACATTTGAAAACCGTAAAACCAAGCCAATGACCGACCAAGAATTAGCTTGATTAGACGATTTGTTAATGCTTGACAATTTGTTCATTTTTTTTCCTTTTTTTTCAAAATTTGGGCGGTTTGTATTTTGCTTAAAACTGGACAACATTGCAACATTTTCAACAGATTGTGTTTTTGACAATTTGTTAAATTTCACATATTCTTAGAGAACTTACTTTATATATATCATACATTATATGCGTGCATCTTATATAAAAGTTCAACAAGCTTAAACCAAGAAACTAAACCGTAACTTTTTGGTTTGGTTCGGTTTAATATTTCTACGATTTGGTTTATGTTTACAAACATAAAAAGCCATTACTAACTATTAGGTTCACGGTTTAACCTAACAATCATAAAAACTGGATCATGAACACCCAAGGCATAAATCACTTACTAAGGTGGTGTAAATAATTTGGGGGCATGTTTTATGTTATATTGATTTATGATAGGTATTAATATGTCGTCTATTAACACCTTCTGGATGATTGATTCTTTGTCAAAGGGGTTGACTACCACTTCGTCTCCGAGTCTTGAGACATTCAAATGTTATATTAAAGTAATGATTCATTATGTAATTTAGTCATAACTAATCAAACTTTAATTTAATGAGCTCTTTTTAATTGTTAATTTAATATTGAACTTCTAGTGGTTTAAGTCTACAATGCTTCAAATCGGAACAAAACACAATGACCTCTTTTTATTTTCAAGTTATGCTATATAAAATTTCATGTTTATTTTCTTTTAGTTTACATTGTTAGTTGTTTTCCTTAAATAAAGCCCACCTTGTAGGTTGAATGTTAGTGGGTGGGTTAATTCCTCAGTGGTGGTTATTATTATTATTTTTTTCTATCTAAAATGCTTAGGATGTAATGAAAGAAGGCGGTGTGTTTTGATAAATGAAGTTTCTTTGGTTGATTTTTATCTTAAGGGATTTTAAGAAAATTGATTTTTCCTTAGTTCAAACTTGGCATGTTTGGATGGTGATCTTGGACTCTAATTACGGGTTAAGTGGTGTGCCTGTATCTTAATTATAAATATGATCGTTTTCAATAGCAAGTCATTTAAATTCAAAACTGATTACAATAATGTGGCAGGCAAACGGGCAAAAAGCTGCGCCGCAACCCCTTTTTGAATAGCAAAGTCAATCTTACTAAAAACGAAGCTTGGGACCTAGAATCCGAAGAGGTACGATGTACGATACGCTGAACCCTATTTAAAAAATTCACCGCCTCTAGGGCAGAAAACCAAATGTATCAAAAGCAAATGGGAGAAACACATGTTGATTCTCTAAACAAGCTTTCTCGTGTTTAACAACTTTGCCCGATTCAGCCTTCAACGCAGCCTGACCGATTGTTTGTGTGGTGTATCTGTATCACAAACAAGCCGTAGATCTATCCATTTTTATATTCAATTTCAATTTCTACCCATTACCAATGATTTTGCTATCAGTTTGGGAGCTTGGTAACACGGTGAAATTTTTGGTTAAAGGCAATATTCATGAAGGTTATTGATGATTTTATTTTTCTGATAGGATTCGAAAGACCATTTGGTTTAAATATCTACCTAGAATAGTTAGTGCTTCGTGGCTTTTGATCAATAGGCTTCCTACTAGAGCAAATTAAGAAAGAAAAGGTATAGATTTTCCTAATGGTTTATGTCTAGTGTGTAATGTATACGAAGAGTCTAATGATCATGTTTTTGGTACGTGTTCGGTTGCTAATTAGATTTGGCATTGTGTTCTGGCTTGGCCTTCTGTTGGTGAGTCTACTACACGAGGCGATCTGATGACGTGGTTGGAAGCATTGAAAGTTCAAAGTCATAAGAAATATATTGATAGGGTTGATTATATTTGTCAATTGGTAAGTTTTATGGAGATTCAGAAATGACTTGGTATTCAAAAAGAATCGTCAAATTAAACGAACGATCTTTGATATATTTTACATTTTTCTTTGGTATAGTAGTACGAATCGAAAATGTAAAATTTCTAGGATCAAGTGGTTCAAGAACCCATTATTGTACATGTAATTTTAGTCTTGTCCTAGCGTCTTGCTAAGTTTATATTATGATTATATATAACTAGTGTTTTACCATGTGTGTTACACCGGGGAGGTCGGTAAAACCCAAAAGTTGTCGGTCCCGGGCATTGAGGCAATAAGTCGGCGCGAATTTGATCGGTGTCGTGTTGGAGATATGTAGTCTTCAGCCCAGCCCATTAATGATATAGCCAAAAATTAGAGAAAAGGAATAAACGGGCCTGGCCAACCCTAATAGCCCAAGCCCAGTTTGTTAGTTTTCTTGTTTAGCTAGATTGGCAAAGTGTTAAACCCTGATTAGCTAACCTATAAATATATCTCTTGTACTTGTAAATTATAATCACTCAATAAAGAATAACCAGTGCCCTATGTAGGTCAGTTTGACCGAACAACGCAAATCTCTCGTGTGCCTTTGTTCTTTGATAATTGTTTTGTTTTGAGGGGAATATCTCACATAATAGTAACCAACTTTTAAAAGTGTTTCAATTAGGTCATTCATGCATATTTTTCTCAAATCGGGTCACTAAATCTTCAAATCAAGTCTCTCCGATTTTTTTGTGCGTTAAAAAAGAGATGAAGGATAAGATGTGGGGGTCGGAATTTGCAATATATGTAGTTATATTTTTAAAAAATTAAAAAGCGTTAAATTATATTAAAATTCATAAATAAAAATAAAATCCATGTCGCCACTCAACGTCAAAACAAAAAAAAAGGTAAAAAGATTTCCTATGTGAAACAAAAAAGAAAAACGTTAAAAAAACATGTTAAAGCCTTTAATTTAATAAAATATGAAAGTTGAGTGACCTAATTGGAATACTTTTTTTAAAACTTGGTTACTATTCTATGAAATTGCCCCTATTTTATATATGTAACTTGTAAATGGTAATTGACGATCAATTCCAATCTATAACAAGAGAGAAGTATAGATGATCTCTATGTTATTAGAGAGATGATATGTTGATCACTAAAAAGATTAGTGAGACAAAATGGTGATCATTACCAAGATTAGTGAGAAGGTATTGGTGATTACTACCAAGTTTAGTGAGATGTATGCTTCCTTCCAAAGGCAAAGAAGTCGTTGCATGTTCCCATGAAAGGGGAGAAAGTGCTGAAACTACTTATCTAAAGAGTTGATGCTAATGACTTTGTTATACTTTTTCCACCACAACACAATAATAGTAATTATGATAACTAAAGAGTTTATAGGATAGAGATGAAACAACTTATTTATAAAGGTTTCAAGTGCATGTTGACTAATTCACTCTTGTTCCCTCACGATCATCTGATCAAGAGTTTTCTCAGTAGTTGTTTCCTTAAACAATTGGGAATTCCCTTAAATACTATGTCAAGATAGTATATCTTTACAAGTATTAAAATGTTCACTAAGTTAAGATAGTGAATTCTCTTAAACACTATGTCAAGATAGTGTATCATTGCAACAACTTTAACAATATATTAAGATAGTGTTCCTCCCAACCCATAAACAATAATAACACTATAATCAAGATAGCCACCCCCCCCCCCCCCCCTTTTTTCAAAATATAAATCATGATGAATACTCTTCAAACAAACACTAGGAACACCTTTAGTGATGTCCCCTTATTAATACAAAGTAGCACTTGCTTTTTTCTTTTTCTCTTTTTGATGATATTCTTCTTCTTCTTCCACCATTGATGTTTGAATGATGTTCAGAATCCAAGGAGATATTTGAATGGTAAGTATGCTTTTGTTAGAGCAAAAGAGTTGAGTATAATGATTGCATAATACATCTATTTATAGTCCAAACATAAACACCAGAAAACACCAAACAGACCACACGGTGGTTGATGGCATGGTCCGTTCCATCAATCGTGGATGACCGGTCACCATTTCTTATGTTTTATGTTATGAACGTTGTGAGATGTCTTTGTCAACTTTACCTACCACGTATTCATATGCTTGCTTTATCTCTCGTCTTTTATCTCTCTCGTTCCGAAAAAGAAGGATCATATTGCTATCAGTGACTTCCGGCCGATAAATTTAATTGGGTGTATGTCTAAGGTTATTTCCAAATTGCTTGCTTTAGGAATTCGAAAGGTTATTCCATTTATTGTAGGGGTAGAGCAAACCGCTTATGTGAAGGGGAGAAACATTCTAGATGGGCATTTGATCGTAAACGAAGTGGTCTCGTGGCTAAAAAGTTGTAAAAAGAAATGCATGTTGTTTAAAGTTGACTTCGATAAAGCGTTCGATTCGGTTAACTAGTCTTACCTTGACTCGGTTTTGGATCAGATGGTTTCGGGCTCAAATGGAGATCTTGGATTGACTCAAGTCTTCGTTCGTGCAAGGCTTCCGTACTTGTTAACGGGTCGCCAACTTTGGAGTTTGTTTTTAAGAGAGGGGTCAAGCAAGGAGATCCTCTTGCTCCATTTTTATTCATCATTGCCATGGAAGGGCTTAATGCAGTCATGAAAACGGCCGTTCATTTGAATTTATTTATAGGTATTCGGTTGCCTAATAACGGCCCGGTGGTGTCACATGTGATGTATGCGGACGATGTAATGTTCTTAGGAGATTGGAATGTAAGCGACTCAGTAAATTTTACAAGGTTACTAAGGTGCTTTTTTTTAGCTTCCGGGCTTAAAGTTAACTTCAATAAAAGCAAAGTTTTTGGAGTTGGAGTAACGAGTCAGGAAGTTCACTCCATGGCTGATACTATTCACTGTGAGTCGGCTTCTCTCCCGACAACTTTTCTTGGGCTACACGTGGGGGCAAATATGGGTTTAACAAAACATTGGGACCCGGTCATTGATCGAGTTATAAAAAGGCTCAACAGGTGGAAGGCTAGCTCGCTTTCGTTCGGTGGAAGACTCACTTTAGTTAAGGCGGTTCTTGGTAGTTTACCGCTTTTTTATCTTTCGATGTTTAAAGCTCCTAAGATGGTTCTTGAAAACTTAGAAAAGATTAGAAGGAAATTTCTATGGGGTGGGTCGGATAACAAACAGAAAATACATTGGGTTTCTTGGTCCAAGGTGGTAAAGCCTAAGAAGTTTGGGGGTTTGGGTGTGACCGATCTCTATAATATGAATTTGGCTCTCTTAGCCAAAAGGTGGTGGAGATGGAGGACGGAGAAAGATTCATTATAGGCTAGATGTATCAAGGCCATTCACGCTACTCGTCTACACTCGGATGGGAAGATGGCTAGAGAATCACTTTGTAGCATGTGGCAGAAAATTTCAAACATTGGAACTTGTTTCTCTTCATTGGGTATCCATTTGAAATGTCTCTTTGTTAAGGAGGTGGGAGATGGTGTGGATACGAGATTTTGGTTAGATGCTTGGTTGTGCAGGTTCGCTTTGAAGATTTATTTCCGGATCTTTACAAATTGGAGGTTCTTAAAGGATGTTCAGTGAGCGAAAGGTTGGTTTTTATTGGAACAGGGATGGTAGATACGGTGTGGAATTGGTCTCGGGTTAACCTTTCAGCCACTAACCTTGCCGACTTGGATGACCTACACCAAATGGCAGTTTCTTACTTGTTCCATGCTGGAAAGGGGGATAGATGGAGATGGATAGGAGATGGTTCTGGTTCATTTACGGTTCATGGGATGAGAGGGGTAATGGCTGAATCATTGTATGGAGACGATACGGGCTCGCTATGTTCATGGGATAGTTGGATACCTATCAGAATCAACTGTTTTATTTGGAGGCTTCTGCAACATAGAGTGCCGGTGGCTGTCAACTTACTTGCTAGAGGTATGAGCTCGGTTCCGCCTAATTGCTTATGTTGTGTGTCAGTGGAAGAATCCGTGAACCATGTATTTCTTGATTGTTCTCGGGCAAAGGAGATTTGGAGGGCAGTTTCTATTTGGAGTGGGTATGACGTGACAGGTTTCGAGTCCCTCTCGCAGCTGGTTCAAGTGGCTGAATTTATGGGTAGGAGAATTCTAAAGGCGATTATATTTGTGTCGATGTGGTTTATCTGGAAGCAGCGAAATGCTAGAACTTTTGTCCACCGGGGTTTGTCCACGTATGCAATTATGGAGGAGATTATCCTAAACCTTTTTGGTTGGATTAAATCTAGGTCCTCTTATAAGGATATTGTTTGGTTAGATTGGATTAATTCTCCTTTATCCGTTGTAATAGGTTGATACTTTAGAGTGCTTGCTTTCTGTTTTTATTGTTGTTGGTTCCAGCTTCCAGCTGGTGGTTCACGTTTTCTTACTTATAAAACCTGCTTGCTGTTCAAAAAAAAAAAAACGTATTCATATGCTTTTAGCCCTCAAGCATGTCCCCATCCATAGAATTTGACTTTGAGGTTTACTATTCAGGTTATCACCAAAGTGGGTTATGTAATATATGCTATTCAAAATTATTATTCATATCACTTTTGTTTGACATAACCATTTATATTAATAAAAAGTCTTCTAAGTAGATCAAGATGGAAGACATGTTTATGCTGTAGCTCCTTAAGCCTTCTAGAATCATTCTTTATCCATTAACAGATTCTTCTATGTCTTAATCAAACTTGTAATGTTTTATGTCACTTGTGTTTAAATAGTTATTATCAAAACTAATCAGATTAATTAAAATTTAAACCATTGTTTTCCCATGAACTCTGTAGTGTACTCTTAAGTTGTCTAGGTAATATTAGGTTGACTCGTCATTGAGGGTTGTCCATTCCCATAGTTTGAAGGTAGGATGAGGAACTAGGCCTAGCTACATACCACAGAGATACAAGAACTGAACTGGATGCACGAGCCTGACCTCGACTCCATTCGAACGCTCTTAATGGAGCTCCTTGGGCTTTAGAACATTGTTTCTTACTTCTTTAGGAGTCAGATAAATATCCGTTCCACATGCAACAAAGTGTCAGATCATGGTGAAGGATTTCTTACCCAAAAAGGAGATTGAGTTTTGAAGGGAGAGTAAAGATGGTTCAACCTAGGGATGAGCAGAAAACCAAATTAACCGAATGGAAACTGAATAACCGAACCGAAGCATTAACCGACGGTTAATATTTTTGTTTTTCGAAAAACCGATTTTTGGGTTTAGGTTCGGTTATCCATTTAAAAAAACCAAACCGATTAATCGAACCTATGTTTTCTACGTGTCTTTTTAAGATGTTATGGCCGGAAATAAAACACTAAAAGAACCTACCATTGACGTGATGAAGATTATGAAGATGATGATGATTGGGTCTAAACTTTGAATATGAATAACATAATGAATGAAGATTCAGGCCAAACTTTTAGTGTTTTTTTATTAAGAATTTTGTTGAATTTTAAACTCTACTACTCAAACAACTTTGTATTTATTTGGTTCCACGTAATACGTGCCTATTTTTGTATTTTGAATTAAATATATATGAGGTACTCTATTTTTTGAATTTTTTTTATTTTGTAATGTCTACTCACAATAAAAAAACCGAAAATAACTGAAAACCGATCTGTTGGTATTCTAAAATAACCGATAGCTTCGGTTTCGGTGTGGGTTTCACTCAATAACCAACTGGTGAGACTTGGTTGGGCTCGGGTTGTGAACTTTGTGGTTGAGGTGTAGAAGTAACCTCAGGAGGAGTCATCCCCTGACATGAAAGAAGAATTTGAGAACAAGATTTATCATTTGAGCTTCATAAGTATCGAGGTTATCTGCTAGTTAGTAAGTTTATCCGTTTTCGATAAGGAATTAAAAGTGATTTTAAGTCTTGAAATAACGCAGATGGGCATAAGGTTGTACGACAATGTAGAAGCGTGCAGTGGTTAGTGAAGACGAGACGGGTTGGAATTTTAAACAATGGCTTATAGATTTTATTTTTTAGAGCACAACTAAACCTTTATTAAACCCGCATAAAGCTATTCAAAACATGTTAACATGAATGACTTTACATTGTAATAAAGTTTAGTTTGATAAGTTTGATATGATTAATATTAATAAACGAGACTCGTGAGATCCGTCACATCCGCACCTGTGAAACCCACTGTTAAATAGAGTTTGTTCACGGTATATTATCGGCTAGTAACGGGTTGGCTAAAAGACCTGCGAGACTCATTTGTACTTTTATGATGACTTGTTTTTCAAAAAATGTTGAAAGGTTACTTATAATTGACACTCACAAATATTTTCATTATTATTTCCGAATATATTCTTTCAAAAAGAACAGGAATCCACATATAACCCAAAGAACAAATAACATCTAGCCCATAACAAATATCATCTGACCCGTAATAAATAGAATATGGCTCATATCAGGTTACTAGATGAAGAGGTAGGTCCCAGCAAAGCCCAATTGGACCCGCAAGACTCACCTTCAACAGGGACGTCTGCGCGGTCGGACACGCAAGACTCACCTTAAACAGGGACGTCTGTGCAGTTCGACCCGCAAGACTCACCTCGAAGAGGGACGTCTGCGCAGTTGAACTCGCAAGACTCCTTAAGAGACGTCTGCGCAAAGACCAACTGGATCCGCAGGACTAACCATGCTCAGAGACGCGACGTCCTTACGCGCAGTACGCAAGCTGCTCCCGCAGGAAACGCCTCCCAATGGTCGACGTACTCCGCCTGTTCCCGCAGCTACGGATACTAGCCATCAGGGAAGGCTACCCGCACAGCAAGGCTACACGCACAAGGCACTAACTCTCAAATAATTCAGTAATGTCACCTGAAGAGGGAATGAGCAAGCCGGGAATACTCCCGCCCAAATGAGCCAGTCCGTACATTACTGGAGGATCTTTTGTACTGTACCTGCCAAGGTATGGACAAAAGATCTGACCAAAGCTGCGACAGCTCACTGTGATAAAGGAATAGTACACAGCCGGCCTGGTCACTATCAGCCGCTGCCTACTCACCAACCCCTGTCGTAGCACGTGCATAGCCTGCAGTTGGTGGGAAAGGAATAGTACACAGCCGGCCTGGTCACTATCAGCCGCTGCCTACCCACCAACCACCAGCATGGCACGTGCGTAACACACAGTTGGTAGAACAGGAATACTATTCAGCCGGCTGTACCTGCTTGGAAACCTACCTTCGGCTATAAATACTCCAACACCTTGGAACGGTATTATCATCTTATCTCATACCATCATATCTGCTCTAGTCATTTCTCTTAATATGCACTTATATTCAAGAGCAATCTAGTCTGATTCTCACGCCGGAGGGTGGTCACAAGGAGGTACCCCCCCTTCTCAGTGACGAGCTCACGGTATCTGTTTTGCAGGTCATCTGAAGAACAACCATCTTTGCCGGACCTAACCCCTCGTGGGAAACATCTATTTAACCCCCAGATTATCCGTAATCTGCTCGGGGTCACTTAGTGTTTCTTCACTAGACGAGTGTCCGTTTAATATGACGGGTATTAGAACACGTGTCTTGGTAATCAAATAATAATTATGGGTGTTCATGGTTCGGTTTAAAATCCTGAAACCATTTAAATTGGTCGTCATTTTGGTTTCACGGTTGGTTTGATTTTCATTTAATTCAATCGGTTGGTCGATCGGTACCAAAATTTTCAAACTGTAGTGAAAGGTTTGGTTTGCGGTTTATACCAAAAACTGTCCATATAAAAAATGAACAGACTGTAAATATTTAATGCATTTTAATTGTGTTAATATTGTTTAGTATTAAATACGTTTTGTTATATATGTTAGATATATAAAATATACTTGAGCAAAAAAAAAAATTAATATAATTAAAACTTGATTATTACAACTTTAAATTAACTCAATTCCCGTATGATTTTTTGTAATATGTTTTCTTCTTACGTTTTCCATTAAAGTTTTCCAATTATGTGACTAAAATTTTTAATATTCCTATTATGGCCCTATTATGTATCATATTTTGTTGGTGCTTAGTTATAGTTAATGGTACAATTAGAATATAATTACTTAAAACTAAATTTATCATTGAAGCTTAAACCATGAAACCAAGCCATTTGTAACAGTTCAATTTCAATTTTCAATTATACAGTTTTGATTTTCGACAATAAAAAAGATTGTTACTAACGTTTGAGCTCAGTTGTTTAACTAAAAAACATCAAAACCAGCCTCGATTACCCCTGCGCACCATATTAATTTTTTTATTGAATAAACTATATTAATATGATACTCAAATTAAAGAAAATAAAAATCTCGTTTTTATGGTGTAATTTTTGTTCAAATATATTAGCTTATAAAAGTTATAGTCGTTTAAAAGTCCGGGAAGGGGGGGGGGGTTAAAATTGAAATTAAAAATATAATATGATTATAGATGATGGGGGCACAGTTGTAACTTGGTAGAATTGTGTTTAAAATACAAGTTTAGCCATTTTTATACATGTACTTTATGCATTAAAATATTTAAAACTCTTAAAATTAAGTGTCTTAATTTTTCCTTGTCTCATGCATTATATATAATATAAATATAGATATAGGTAAACCGTTAAACAAGTCCAATGACGAAACCCGACCCTCAAGACACTTTACATACCCGATTTTATTATAATTTCATTGGCGGCTTCCCCGTTCTTATCATTATACTATATATTAAAGCAAACTTATTTGCTATAGTAAAGTAAAGACTTTGGCAATTTCGGTCCCTTCAGTTTTAAATTGTTTTAAGTTAACCTTCCAAAGTTTTAAACAATTTTAGCTTGATCCCTAATATTTTTTCTTTAAACTTTGTTTACTTTGTAATATACTCCCTCAAAGTTTTCAAGATTTTAAATTGTCTCATAACATTTGTTTTCCATTTTGTTATTATTTATAAATTTTAGTAATTAATTCATTTTTAATGAAGGCCTGAAGGCCGGAACCCTCCAAGTAGGGAGAAGACTGTGAACTTCACAGCCTTAACCAAAACCCCTCAGGAGATCCTTACCACTGAAGAAGTGAAACACAACTTCCGACCTCATCGACCCTTGCCCAAAAGCAAGAAGAACGAATGCTCCACCCAGTTTTGTGAGTTCCACGAAGAAAAAGGTCACCACACAAACAATTGCTTTCAACTCAAGAAAAGAATTGAGGAAGCCGTCAAGTCTGGAGAATTGGCTCATTTGGTGAAAGGGGTCAAAGACAAGATGGCTGAAAGAAAAAGCAAAGAAGTGAATATGGTAAATGTAGACCAAGGTGTTCCCCACAAACGACAACGCTTGGAGGCTTGGGAGCTTCAATACGTCTGCTTCCCACCGCCTCAAGGTGACTTGCTCTCCAACCCTTTAACGGTGGAAGCAAATGTGGGAACACTCAGAACAAACAAAGCCTACATTGACACAGGGGCGGCCACAGAAATCATGTATGAAAGATTCTTCAACCGGCTGAGCAAGGGAGAGTGTTCAAGGCTTCAACCCTCCGAGTCATATATAAAAGGTATCGCCGACGTACCCTTAAAGGCTTTAGGCCAACTAACCCTTGATGTCTGTTTTAGTAAAGGCAAGATGAAGAAAACCAAACAGCTCACTTTTGTGGTTATCAACACACCTTTCAACTATGATGTAATCATAGGAAGGCCAGGGCAATGTGTGTTCAACATGGCTGTCTCGGTTGGTCAAGGTGCTGTGAAGTTTCACACCAACATGGGAATTGAAAATTCAAAAAATGAAGATGAGGAATAAGGCTTAATCATAAACCCCAAGTACCCTGAACAAAAGGTACGGGTAAACACAAGCCTTTCCAAAGAAACCCTCTCACACCTTGAAAAGCTGTTGAAACACTATAGCGATGTCTTTGCTTGGTGCCCGGAAGGCATGACAGGCATCCCTCGAAGCATTGCAGAGCATGAACTCAAAATACCTCCCGATGTTAAGCCTGTTGTCCAAAAGAAACGGAGCCTAGCTCCTGAAAGAAGCTTGGCAGCATGTCAAGAGGTTGAAAAGCTTGTACAAGCTGGGATCCTACGTGAGGTCAAGTATCAATCTTGGGTGGATAATCCAGTCATGGTTTGAAAGCCTGACAAGTCTTGGAGGATGTGCATCGACTTCAAAGACTTAAATAAAGCATGTCCAAAGGATTGCTATCCCTTACCCGAGATGGACTTTAAGGTGGACTCTTTAACCAGCCATCCCTTTAAGTGTTTTCTCGACGCTTACAAGGGTTACCATCAAATTCTCATGAAAGTGGAAGACGAAGAAAAAACCGCTTTCCACACGGACAAGGGTATTTTCTATTACCAAAAGATGCCCTTTGGCCTACGAAATGCCGGTGCAACGTACCAACGTTTGATCGACAAAGCATTTGCTAGCCAAATTAGCAGAAACTTGGAAGCCTATGTTGATGATCTGGTAATCAAAAGCAAAACCGAGCATCAAATGCTTGAAGACATACACGAAACCTTCCAAAACTTAAGAAAGATCAACATGAAGCTTAACCCCGGAAAGTGCTCATTCGGGTTCGAAGAAAGCAAGTTTTTGGGACACATCGTCAGGAAACAAAGCATAAAAGCTAATCTCAACAAATTCAGGGATGTTCTTGAAACCAAATCTCCACAAAGCAAAAAAGAAGTGGAAAGTCTGAATGGAAGGCTTGCAGCGTTGAAGCGTTTTACCTCCAAGCTTGCTAAGAAGTCCCTACCCTTTTTCAAAACACTAAAGGGTTGCACCAATAAGAAAGATTTCAGGTGAACAGAAGAAGCAGAAGAAGCATTCAACCAAATGAAGCGACACTTGGCTTCACTTCCAACCATTGCAGCCCCTGAAACAGGAGAACTGATCTCTGTCTATCTCTCAGTCGCTGAAGAAGCATTAAGCGCGGTTCTGACCATCGAACGAGACAAGGTTCGGTTACCCGTTTATTTCTTTAGTAAAACGCTAAAACTGGCAGAGATCAAATATCCTCCTTTGGAAAAACTTTCTCTGGCCTTAATTCAAACGGCCAGAAGGCTTCGAAGGTACTTTCAAGCATACCCTATACAAGTGGTCACTGACCAACCCATCAAAAGTGTGCTTGAAAAACCAGAAAACTCAGGCCGATTGGCCAAATGGGCTGTGGAACTAGGTGAACATAACATCACCTATGTCCCAAGAAAAGCTATCAAAGCCCAAGTCTTGGCGGACTTCATTGTAGAAATTCCAAAGCAAGTCATTCCTGAAATACATACAACTCCAACTGAACCTTCTGACCCTGAAGCCTGGAAGCTTTTTACCGATGGAGCTTCCAGCATCGAAGGGTCAGGAGCTGGGCTCATTTTAATCAACCATGAAGGGTTAGAATTTACATATGCTCTTCGACTTGAATTTCAGACCACCAACAACGAAGCTGAATACGAAGCATTAATCGCTGGTCTAAAGATTGCTAAACATATGAAGATCCAAAAGCTACAAGTCTTCACAGACTCATTGCTTGTTTCAAGTCAAGTCAATGATAGCTATGTAGCCAAAGAGCCCAACATGAAAAAGTACCGTGAAAAGGCAAAATGGTTGATGACCACGTTTCAAGAGTGCACCATCAAACAAGTCTCAAGATCACAAAACAAGAGAGCCGATGCCCTGAGCAAACTAGCGTCCCTCACATTTTCACACCTCACCAAGAAAGTATTGGTGGAAGTGTTGAAAACCCCTTCAATTCAAGAATTGGAGGTTCAAGATGTAATCACTGAAGAAGGTCCCAATTGGATGACTCCCATAGAAAAGTTCCTCAAAAATGGTGAGTTACCTCTGGACCAGACGGAGGCTGAAATGGTTCGAATAAAGTCCAGACGGTATGTGTTGCAAGGAGAAACCCTTTATAAAAAGGCCTACCTTGCACCACTGCTGAGATGTGTAGGCCCCGAACAAAGTCAATATCTGATCAAAGAGGTTCACGAGGGTATATGTGGAGCTCATTTTGGGCCAAGAACGGTGGTTTCAAAATTGATGAACCTTGGGTACTTCTGGCCCACGATGCACCGAGATGCAACCGAACAACTCAAGAAGTGTGAATCTTGTCAAATTCATGCACCTGTCCCAAAAAGCCCCAAGCACGATGTAGTCCCCATATCCTAGGCTTGGCCATTCCACAAATGGGGAATGGACATCGTTGGTCTATTCCACCGGCCAAAGGTGGAGTAAAATTTTTACTAGTAGCCGTTGACTACTTTACCAAGTGGCCTGAAGTCAAACCACTTGCAAAGATAACGGGCAAACAAGTCATCGACTTTGTGTGGGAAAGCATCATTTGCCGCTACGGGTTTCCAGGAGTGTTGGTCACGGATAATGGGAAACAATTTGCTGAGAAGCCTTTTAGCACATGGTGCAAAGAATTCAGAATCACTCAAGTGTTCAGCTCAGATGCATACCCACAATCCAACGGCCAGGTTGAAAGAACAAACAGAACCATCGTGGAAGGAATCAAAACAAGACTGGGAAGGCACAACAACAATTGGCTCGAATACCTCCCAAATGTTCTATGGGCGATAAGAACAACCGAGAAGACAAGCCACAAGCGAACGCCTTACAACCTAGTGTTCGGATCGGAAGCCGTAATCCCAGCCGAAGTCGGAGTTGTGACTCAAAGAACACTCAACATGGACCTCGAATCAAACAACAATGAGACCATGTTGAATTTGCAACTCCTTGAAGAAATTCGTGATCAAGCCGCAATAAAAGAGGCTAAGTACAAGCAAAAAATGGAAGCTTATTACAATGTAAGAGTGAAACATGAACGTTTCAAGCCTGGAGACCTCGTACTCTGAAACAACAAGGCCAGCAAGAAAGAAAATCAAGGAAAACTTGGCCCAAAGTGGGAAGGACCATACACAATCCTTGAAGCCCACAAGGGTGGATCCTACAAGCTGGCCGACACAGAAAGCAAAAAGCTTCCAAGACACTGGAACGGCAAAACCCTTAAGAGGTTCCATGCCTAGTCAAAGTCTTAATATGTATTTCAAGAGATGTATAATTCTCCTTTTTGTGAACATCAACCTCTTGAATGAATGATAAAGTTTTTGTCATAACTTGTCTTTACTATCCTATAATCAGGTTGAGAACCTAGCAAGAAACTCCATGGCAAGGGCCATGTAAGGGGATGGGCTCCCAGGCCACATCGCTCAATAGGTTCAAGGGTTAAGTGGACCTATATAAGGGGTGAGTTCCTATATCAATCCAACTCCATGAGACTTAAAAAAATTTTCAACTAAAACTTGTCTTATAGACAGGTCTGAACAGCCTACACCAATTCGTTCCTTAAGTTTTGAAAAAGTTTACGAAACAAAAAACTTACACTAAGTAGTGATACAAAGGATAGCCAACATGTGCTTTTTACCTAATGAAGCCTTGAATCTAAAGTGACTGTAGCACTAAAACTTCTTAAGGAAAGTTAGCTAAAATCACATCAAACTAACAAGACAAGTAACCATAACACAATACATAGAACATACGATTCATAAACAAGGCCATTCCAATGTCATAACTGACAACATTCATAATAAGCCAGTAAGGCTAAGCAAGGAAATCATAAGGATTCCCATAAAAGTGTTCAAACGGCCAAACAAGGCCAACAACAACCATAAGGCAGAAAATTTAAGAGTTTCATGCCAAACCTAAATTGTTTAAGATTACACAACATTGTTTTACGATGCTAAGAAAGCTACGAATCAAGTGTTTAAACATCAGAAACAGGCTTTGAAGTACTAGCCTTACCACCTTTAGCCTTCTTGGAGTTCTTCACTTCCGGGCCAACATCAGCAACAGCCGAGCCTTCGAGGCTTGCCACATGAGATCCTTCGCTACCCCCAGATAAAGTTTCTTCACTATCACCAGAACGGGAGCGTTTCTTCGACAAGGACTCGAGCACCTCTCTAACAACCTTCTCATCAAGGCCGGCTGGTTTCAAACCCTGCAACACAGAAAAAGGCTTACCAAAGCATGACGACACTTCACCCAAATAAGGGTAAGTAAGCCTCTCCATGGCACGAACTTAGTCCATGAAAAGCTTGTAAGCTTCACGGTTGAACAGGGGCGACCTCTCCATAGGTTGGCCAGACTCGTGATGACTAAAGCCAGCAACAAAGCCCAAATGCTTACCATGGGCCAGCAGCTTCGTATACACACCGCCTAACACCGAGTTGAATTCGTTAGAATGGAGCAAGTAAGTCACAACCTGTTGAAACCCATGCTCAATTAGCCATTTGTTGTCGTCAGAAGTCTGGGTGACTGAAGCCTTTAAGCCTTCTTTCTCCATCTCGAAGGCTCTCCTCTGCACCTCAAAAGCTTCCCGGTCAGCATCCAACTTAGCCTTGTCAGCTTCCATAGCTTTCTTCAAACATGCCATCTCAATCTCATGGCCACGAGACAACTCGTCAATCCTCTTCAAATACACCTTTTCCTTCTCCGAAAAACCTTCAACCTCCTTGATTAGTCAAGGGAAAGCTTATGAACGGTTCCGAAATGACACGTTATTCCGTCTCATCCTTTCGCCCCGGATGGTACTACTCGTGGAGGGAAGGGAGGCAATAGATTCATCTTAGGCGGTAAGCGAAGGAACTGTAGGGCTTAGGGCAGCGAGTGAGCCTCGGATTTTTCTTCAATAGCTCTAGGGGAGGTGAGAAGAGAGCCAATAGCTATTATAGAAGGACTTAACAATTCATGGCATGAATTAGAGTTGAAGGAAGAAAGACATGAAATGCTAGAAAGATGGAATCTATGAATGAGCTCTTTCGTCTAAATGGCCGCCATAGAGGCTTTCATCTTTTCCTTCGTCTTCATAAATTCCTCATACTCCTTCATCCCTTTTCGAAAGCGAGTGACACCCTCTGCCAAAAGGGCAGAAACGTTACAGGAGTTCAAGATCAACCTGGACAACAGGGAATCACCCTCCATCTCGGAGATAGTATCACGAACCCCTGGAGGAGCGAAATTGGCTAACACATCAGCACAAACTTCGGGATCTTTGAAACTATCCCCAACATTGACATTCCACTCTGGCACATAAACTGCATTGCCATCCAACCCTTGAACCATAGACATCGTAGCTTTCTTCACAGCCGATTTCCTCTTCTTGGAAACCACCAAACCCTGCTCCTTGTCACCCTCAGCAGTTGGACCTTGATCTTCGGTAACCTGAATGTCATCGCTAACTTCGACCGGTTCGTGAGAAGATGAGGGGCCAACAGACTTCAACAAACGTCGTGTGGAACGACGGGTAGAAGACTTCGGAACAGTGGTCTTGGTGAACCCTTTAACGTTTGCAACCCCAACATACTCAGCATCCTCAAACCGACCCTCCTTCCCTCGAGCCACCGAATCATCCCCAATGACAGCAGCAGCATTCGTAAACCCAACGTCTAAAGTATCGTCACTTTTCAAGAAGTCCAAAGCAGACATGACTGCAAATACAAAGGAAACCCATTAACAAAAATATCAACAAGGTAAAGCAAATACGGGATAAACAAACGCATACCCTTATTATCCCTCATAAGCACGGGATCCCGATTAGGCTTATCCCAAAGTTTGCTAATTCCTAATAACACAAGAAGATGTTCGAAACGGACGAAGACGCGATGGACATTTCCTAATCGACTTCAAAAAAGCCTCATTTAACTCCGACTCGGATGGTTCCGGTTCGTTTAAAACAGCCTCGGATTGTCGCCAAACAGGTTTAAATGGAAGGATAGAGTCGGAAACAAAGAAAAAACGGTCCTTCCAAGAACCGAGGGTTGTAACCGCCGAAGAAATCAAGCACGTATCGACCTTAGTATGTTCAAACGTGTACCAATCGCCGTTCTTTTCTAAGCGAAAGAAACGGCGAAAACTCAGCAATGAAGGATCATAACCTAGGGCTCTACACAAAACCTCAAAATGTAACACCCTAGCAAGCCCTAAAGGGTGGATTTGACCAAACGATACACGGTAATACTCCAAAACATTCAAAACGAAAACTGAAAAAGGGTGTCGGAGATTAGAAAATTCCAAGTGATGGCAATATAGAGCAATGGAACCCGCCGGACAACGATCAATCGACGAATCGACCGGCGGAGCGACCGATTTATACCTTAACCCTATTCCCCACTCAATACAAAACGATTCAACCTCTTCCTGGGTTAATAGAGAAAAACTGACCGAAAGATCCTTTTTGGCAACCATAATTTTGAAGAAAAAATGAAGGATCGAAACTAACCTGATAGAGGATTGAAAGGAACTTGAATATGTTTATGATGGAAACTTTAAAGAAAAACTGGAAGAAAATGAATAGTCATCCCATTGATAACTATTCAAGAAAAAGCATTTGGGAACCACAATCTGGCAGTTACCATCACATCAACTGTCATGTCAGAAATTCTAAAACAACCAAAACTGAACAAAGCCTCGAAGCCTACAAGCCTTTCAGCCTTTAAGCAATAAACAAAATGAGTGCAAAAGTCAGAAGCCCTTGAGCTTGCCTCTCAAATCCCTCTGACTTGGGGGGCTGATGACGGGGGTAGCCCAAGGAAATAATAAAATGGCTGGAACACATTAACGCTAAAAAGGTTAAAAGGTTAAAAGCTTCATTTCCCGCCCAAATTTATGTAAACAAGTACCCACGTGCTACAGTACGATGTCACATCACTGTTCACATCCTTGTCCCCACTGAGCAAAGGACATGCTCAGACAAAGTATTATTATTTTAATTATGGACCAATGGTCCAAAGCTTCCCGCCCACAAAGGTCAACTCTCTAGCAAACTGGAGGGGAACTAGTTTAGTTACAACTGGACGAAAGGCTTAAGTCTCTTCTCCTATATAAGTTTAGCCATAAACATGAACACAACAAGATCTGGGCAGATAACATACTCTTCTTATCTTCTCTTCTTTCTTGAGAAATATGCTCTTTGCTTATTTCTTTCTTACTTCAATAACTTCATAGCTTCACCAAGAACATCATCCAAAAACCAATTCCAAACATCACGGTTTCGGATCCTTGGTGAACTATAACAACCAACAACTAACTAGTGAACCTCCTTCTACGTTTTGCAAACGTAGAGGGACACCACGACTTGCGTTAGGTTAATATGAACCCTTGAAGCCTGTTAGCCTAACCAATCCATTCACTATCAATGGTCTTATCTTTGTTGTAGCAACAATTATCATACTAGGTTTTTTAATTCTTTAGTATGACGTTATAACATGTTTATTTTAATTTATGGCACACTATTAAAACTGAGGCGTGGTCACAATAAAGTAGATAAGTTTGGTTAAAAACGAAGTTGTGTTCATAATATACCATAATAGAGTGTTTTTTTTATCGTAAGCTATATAGCAAGTGTCAGTTCCACATCGATACCATAATGAGCCGAACCGATACCGACAAAGTTCTTTTGATATTTAGATAAACTACTTTTTTGTTGTTGTGTCAGAGTAATAGTCGTTATGATATATTTGTATATCTGCGCTTAAAATATATGGGTTCTCGCGCAACGCGCGTAGGGAAGACACTAGTTTCAATTAGACGAGTCTACCAAGTCTGAGCTGATACACAACACTACTTTCATAACTTATTTTGTTATAACGAAGCAAGTTATGATCTTATAGATTATAAGATATTTTTTTTAATTATCAAAGAATAAAACTTGGCTTCCCGGGATAATCTAATGGAAAAAGGCGACCCCATACACCCGTGATTGTAGATAGTGATGGCCCATCATCCCCCATTCCCGAGATCATATCATTTCAACTAAACATATCTACCGGTTTGTCAGGTATGGCCCGATGCACAACCCTACTTATAAATAAAGGTACCAAAAACCCCCGAACCCATAACTGGACTCGAAAAATAGCAGAACCTGGTTTTTTTATGCTTGGGTTTTTCAGTACCAAAAGCCCATACCCGGAACCGGACCCGATTTGTACCCGACAATACCTAAAAATCGGAACCGATCCATACCGCGAACCGAATTTTTCAAATACCAGATCTCTACCCCTAATTACCTGAAAAGTATCTGAAATTTACCCGAAAAATACCAAAAAAAGTACAGCCCTTAATAAACTCAACATATACCCGAAAAATTCAAAAAAAAAAAAACCCACAAAAACCTCTCGAAAATATGGTTTTTTCAATACCCGAAATACGATATTAAAATACCCGACCCAAACCCGATCATGGTATATACTCATACCCAAATCTAACCCGATAGTGATCAATACCCGAAACCATGTATTTGAAAAACCCGAAACTTATTTCGTTAATTTAAACTTTATAGATATTTTTCTTAAAAAAAACACACAAAATAAAACCGACATAATACTATACTACTAACTAATAATCATACATACATACATACAAATCAATCAATCAATCAATCTATCTCGCAAACCCTAGAAACCAACTATCATCATAATATTCTTATGGCTTCTCGATCTAAAGCACCAAGCTTGAAGAAACTCGAGTACTTATCACTCGTATCAAAGGTATGCACTGAACTCGAATCCCACTTAGGCTTTGGCGACAAAATCTTAGCCGAATTCATCACCGAATTGGGTCGAAAATGTCAGTCTGTTGATGAATTTGATGCTAAATTGAAACAAAACGGTGCCGAATTGCCTGATTACTTTGTCAGTACGTTGCTGACTATTATCCACGCCATCTTGCCCCCGAAAACTGAATCGAAAGCCCCGAAATTAGACGCCGGGCCGAAATCGAGCTTCCCGGGGTTGGGGATTGGGGATAGTAAAGATAGGGTTAAGGAATTGGAGAAGGAGATTGAGAATGAGGCCCGGGAACGTAGGAACCGAGTTGGTGATGAGGCGAGAGAACGGAGAAATCGTGACGGTGATTGGGTTCCAGAACGAAGAAATCGAGACGGTGATGGGGTTCGAGAACGAAGAAATCGAGACGGTGATGGGTTTAGAGACGATGGAGAGGCGAGGGAACGAAGAAACCGAGACGGTGGAAGGAATGATCGGGAACGAGATAGGGATAAACGAAGAGAGAGCGAAAACGATAATAATAATAATAATAATAAATATGATGGTAGTCGGCGAGGCAGGGGTCGGGATGAAGGGGATGATGGTTACGGGCGTAGTAATAATAATAATAATAGAATGGAGGAACCGGAGTTGTATCGAGTGTATAAAGGACGAGTGACGCGAGTGATGGATAGCGGGTGTTTTGTGCAGCTACAAGAAATTAGGGGAAAAGAAGGGTTGGTACACGTCTCGCAAATGGCGACGAGGAGGATAGCGAATGCGAAAGACGTGGTGAAGCGAGACCAAGAGGTTTTCGTGAAGGTGATATCGGTATCGGGTCAGAAGCTGTCGTTGTCGATGCGGGATGTGGATCAGAATACGGGTAGGGATTTGTTGCCGTTGAAGAAGAGTGGCGAGGATGAGTCGAGGACGAATCCGAGTAACGGGAGTAACGGGACGAGGACGGGGCTTTCGGGGATAAGGATAACGGACGAGGATGCCGGTGTGCCGTCACGCAGGCCGTTGAAGAGGATGAGTTCTCCAGAACGGTGGGAGGCGAAGCAGTTGATTGCTTCGGGGGTTTTGAGTGTGAAAGAGTACCCGATGTATGATGACGAAACCGACGGTATGCTTTATCAAGAAGAAGGTGCTGAGGAAGAGCTTGAAGTCGAGTTGAACGAAGACGAGCCCGCGTTTTTGCAAGGACAGACGCGGTATTCGATGGACATGTCGCCCGTGAAAATATTTAAAAACCCGGAAGGCTCGTTGAGCCGTGCAGCGGCTTTACAGTCTGCGCTTATTAAAGAACGACGGGAAGTTAGAGAACAACAGCAACGAACGATGCTCGATTCGATTCCTAAAGATTTGAACCGACCGTGGGAAGATCCGATGCCCGAAACCGGTGAGCGACACCTGGCGCAGGAGCTTCGGGGAGTTGGGTTATCGGCTTACGACATGCCCGAATGGAAAAAAGACGCGTTTGGTAAAGCGTTGACTTTTGGTCAAAGATCGAAGCTTTCGCTTCAAGAACAGAGGCAAAGCTTACCGATTTACAAGTTAAAGAAGGAGCTCGTTCAAGCGGTGCACGATAATCAGGTTTTGGTTGTGATTGGTGAAACGGGTTCGGGTAAAACAACTCAGGTGACTCAGTATCTAGCCGAAGCCGGTTACACCACGAACGGGAAGATAGGCTGCACGCAGCCTCGTCGTGTGGCTGCAATGTCTGTAGCGAAACGTGTTGCAGAGGAGTTTGGTTGTCGGTTAGGTGAAGAAGTCGGTTACGCTATTCGGTTTGAAGATTGTACGGGCCCGGAAACCGTTATCAAGTACATGACTGATGGTATGCTTTTAAGAGAAATTTTAATCGATGAAAACTTATCGCAGTACTCGGTAATCATGCTTGACGAAGCTCATGAACGAACGATCCACACCGACGTCCTTTTCGGGTTATTAAAACAGCTTATTAAAAGACGAAGCGATCTTCGGTTAATCGTGACATCGGCCACACTCGACGCAGAGAAGTTTTCTGCTTATTTCTTCAGCTGCAATATTTTCACGATTCCCGGTCGAACTTTCCCTGTCGAGATATTATACACGAAACAACCCGAAAGCGATTACCTTGACGCTGCGCTTATTACTGTTATGCAAATCCACTTAACCGAACCCGAAGGCGACATACTCGTTTTCTTAACGGGCCAAGAAGAAATCGATCACGCGTGTCAGTGTCTGTATGAGAGAATGAAAGGTTTAGGTAAAAACGTACCCGAACTTATAATTTTACCGGTTTACAGTGCGCTCCCGAGCGAAATGCAATCCAGGATCTTCGAGCCCGCGCCTCCCGGTAAACGAAAAGTGGTCGTCGCAACTAATATCGCTGAAGCGTCATTGACCATCGACGGTATATTTTACGTCATTGATCCCGGTTTCGCTAAGCAGAATGTTTACAACCCGAAGCAAGGACTCGATTCTCTTGTTATTACTCCGATTTCACAAGCCTCGGCTAAGCAACGAGCGGGCCGGGCCGGACGAACGGGCCCGGGAAAGTGTTACCGGCTATATACTGAAAGCGCGTTTAATAACGAGATGTCGCCGACTTCAATTCCCGAAATTCAGAGGATTAATCTTGGCTTGACTACTTTGACTTTGAAGGCTATGGGGATTAACGACTTGCTTGCGTTTGATTTTATGGACCCGCCGTCGCCTCAAGCGCTTATATCCGCAATGGAACAGCTATACAGTCTCGGAGCGTTAGACGAAGAAGGGCTTTTAACGAAACTAGGTCGGAAAATGGCGGAGTTCCCGCTCGAACCGCCGTTATCGAAGATGCTTCTCGCGAGTGTGGATTTGGGTTGTAGCGATGAGATTTTGACTATTATTGCGATGATTCAAACGGGAAATATCTTTTATAGACCTCGGGAGAAACAAGCGCAAGCGGATCAGAAACGGGCCAAGTTTTTTCAAGCGGAAGGTGATCAACTCACGTTGCTGGCGGTTTATGAGGCTTGGAAAGCTAAGAATTTTTCGGGCCCGTGGTGCTTTGAGAATTTTGTCCAGTCGCGGTCGCTTAGACGGGCCCAGGATGTTCGAAAGCAGCTTCTTTCCATCATGGACAAGTAAGTTTCGGTTGATTAATAATGTTCATATTTGTTATGTTATATAGATGTGTTTATCAACTTTATTCTTCACCTAATGCTATGAAACTTTATTTATAAATTTTTTAGCTTTAGGTTAAGTTATGCATATGCTTATGGTATTAGGTGAATTGTTGGACTTGTTTTGAGGACAGTGCTTTAAATTAGTATTGGTAAATGGTGTCTGGGTTAGGGTTGGATTTTCTGACCCGATTAGGTAAATGGGTTGGTTCGGTTGAGTGTTATACTGATACAATTAGGGGTGTGCGTGGTGCGGTTTTGGGCTAAAACCGAAACTTCGGTTTCTGGCTTATTCAAACCGTTTGGTTTTGGTTTTGGTTCCGGTTCGGTTTTGGTTTTTTTCGGCTTTTACAGTTTTAGCTTGAAAATTTTAGGCCGAAAAAAGGTTAGACCGAAAATAATTAATTTAGGTATTAATAATTTTGTTGATTATTAACTAAGTGATTATTATACATTTGGCCAAAAATATTTGAGTTACATATTAAATTCTTGTAAATTACTTAATATACAAAAATAAAAATCTAGAAATTCGGTTTGGTTTTTTCGCTTTTTATTACATACAAAACCAAAACAACTGAACCATAAGCTCGGCATTAACAAAAACATAAAACCAAACCGTCGGTTTTTTGTTTCGGTTCGGTTTTTTCGATTCCGGATCAGTTTTTTCGGTTTCTTGCACACCCCTAGATACGATACCAACGCGTTAACCCAAACCCTGCACAAATTGATACTTATAAAATGATATTCTTTGTTCAGATTTTGAATAGGAATTATGCAAAGGGTCACCTTTTATGTCTTTTGGTACCAACTATATACAAATTTAGGCTGTGTATATTTCCAGTGCAATTTATTAAACTGTCCTTTATTCGATCAGGTACAAATTGGACGTCGTAAGTGCTGGAAGAAATTTCACCAAAATAAGAAAGGCAATAACTGCCGGTTTCTTCTTTCATGCTGCAAGGAAGGACCCGCAAGAAGGATACCGGACCATAGTCGAGAACCAGCCTGTTTACATACACCCGAGCAGTGCTCTTTTCCAAAGGCAGCCCGATTGGGTCATCTATCACGAGTTGGTTATGACAACAAAAGAGTATATGCGTGAGGTTACTGTAATCGATCCCAAATGGCTTGTTGAGCTGGCGCCTAGATTCTTCAAGGTGTCCGACCCCACAAAGATGAGTAAACGTAAGCGGCAAGAGCGGATCGAGCCACTTTATGACAGGTACCATGAACCCAACTCGTGGCGGTTGAGTAAAAGACGCGCTTAAACTGGTGTGTTATTAGTTTTGTAACAAACCTTTTATTTTATAATTTACTTGAAGTCTTGAACATCAACTGTTGTTTCTGTTGAAGATCTTTTATCCACTGAAATCTTTTTGTGTACTTGTTGTATTCATGTGTTTAATGATGTGTGTAGTAGCTAGTAATTTACTAATTTTAGATCATAGAAGTGAGCAAATGGGCCTAAGTTGGATTGGACATTTGGGTTTCACGGGTCGGATACGGCCAGGTTTAGGTCTTTAGGATCCTGAAATTGTTTGAATGTGCGCCTCAAGAGGGGCACAAACTGGGTATTTTCAGGAACTGGAAACGGGTAGGAACCGCTTTCAGGTATGGTCAACAAAAGTCAAAACCAGGTCCGGTAGGAATTTGGTCAGGGCATAGTCGCGCATTTGACTGTGCTTTGACCGGGTTTCTGGGTTTTTTTCACGTTTCGTGTAGGTCGGGTTTTGACTGGGTATTTCCAGTTTCGGTGAGTCCGGGTCGATTCCGGCTCCTGGGAGAAATCCGATACCAGGTTGTACCTGCAGGTCGGATACGGGTAGGAACTAGTTCCGGGTCAGGTTTACCGGGAATTTTGTGCACCTCTATATGCCTCTAGTATATATAGACCACTGCACCAAGACTGATTTTTAAAGAATGTAGACAACGGCGGGGCCCGTTTTACAACGTTGGTTTCGGTTGGTCGGTCCTTTTAGTTGGACTGAGACTTATTGATCCTTTTATATATAACACAAACCGAACTACATCTGGATAATGGGTAAGCGAGCAACAAGCTGCGCCGCTATCCCCTTTTGAATCGCAAAGCCTATTCTACTAAATATAAATCCTTGGTTCCTCGGGCTCCGCGAGTCACTGTGGACCACCTTCTGCACCTGCTCCAAGAAGCGAACCATATTCTCGGCTGCAATCAAGGGCCGGGGCTTGTGTTGCGGTTGTGGCCGGGCGATTAGTCTTAAGTTGGGGTGTAGTTTCGTAGTTCTCCTTTTTCTTTTTGTCTCGAAGGAGTTGGAATTCATAAAAACTTTCAGTTAACAGTCTTGGATTTCTTTTTCTAAGGAATTAGAATCTACCCCCTTTATTGGTACCGAGATTTCCCGGCATCAGAATACAAACTGCACAACAGCGGCGTTTGACGCTTATCAAAATGATCAGTGTTGGGTTGCATTGGTTTTGGAACGTTAGATTTATGGATGTATTCAAATATTTTGACAACCAAAAGTATTAAGACAGGAATCGAAATTCCAGTCGCATCAAATTATTTGAACAAACGCATCAAGAGATGGAACTTAAATTTCAATTTCATTGAATTCTGCGAACCAAACGAGCCCTTATGCGAAACGATAATTAAGAAACCGGACTAACATTTAGATCTGGTCATGATCGCGTCCTAGTTCGGCCATTTGAACCAAGATTATGCAAATCTCTAATTATTTAGAACTGTGAGCTAGACAAAAAAAAACTAGTTTTTAATAATCTAAATAAGAACCAAACCATAATAAAACTAAAGTTAGACTTGTAATTAAAACTGAATTGACATTTTAAGTCTGTATTGATATTGTTTAGTAGGCAATAAAATTATAATGGGCCGCACAACCATGAAAATTATAATGGCCGAACTTGGGCTGGACTGTAAATAATTTCATTCACTACCATGATCCATTTAAAGGATCTTAATAGAATTGGTTAATATAATTATTTGTGGTTATAACTTATAAGCTTATAATAAAATCAAAGTTTATCAAATTTTAAAGATTCTATTTGTGTTTTTTTAATTATAACCAATTTCCCTTTTTTGAAAAAAAAATACAATAAAATTAATTAAAAATTAATGTACCGAATCTTGAAGATTTTATTTTTATTATTTTTAGTTAAAAGCTAACCAAATATCCTCCTTTTTTATAATAAAAATACAATAAAAATAACTAAAGTATAATTTATTGGAACTTAAAGATTTTATTTGTATTTTTAAGATAAATAATAACAATTTTCCTCGTTTTTTTAATAATAAAATACGATAAAAATACATAAACTATAATTTGTTGAAACTCAAAAGATTTTATTTGTATTTTTTTAATATTTTTAGTTAAAAATTAACCAATGTTCTTTCTTTATAAAATAAGTAAAAGAAAATAATCCATCATTGTAAATTGCTTAAAATTTATTATTAACTTGAGCTAATCAGACATCAAGAACCAATACCCCACATTGATTATAAACTGCATATACTAAATACATAAACCCGAAATTTAGTACATTAATCCAGCATAACATATCTATTATACATATACGTACCATAATATAAGCATATGATAATTAATAACTAAAATTGAAAATGTTTTGTCCAGGTGACAATATCATTTTTGGATCATACTTGGCTTTCCTCTCCTCAAACAAACCCCATTGTGCACCAAAATGCTTCATCCATTCTTCTTTTGTTTCATAATACCTTGTGAGATATTGCTTGATGTTAAGTCCCATTTCGTCACATAATTTTAATATCCTTTTGTTTTGATTTTCGATTATTGCTAAGTCTTCAACGTTTCTTGCGAATGGCAATAAACTTACGGTGTAAAATACATTTTCGCCTTCATCTTCGTCTGAAATGACCGACGACATCCTATTGTCCCACCTGCAATTTCACAAGAGAATAATTCTAGGTATAATCATTTTTATAATTAGTCAACAAACAAACACACACACGCACCCTACATTAATCTTCTCTTATGTGAGACTTGAACCCAAACAATAATGCTACTAGACCCACAAGTTATCAACGGTTGATTAGTTTTTGATAATTCTTTAATTAAAAAGAATATGAAGTAGTTGGCAAAATAAGAGCTTTAATTATTTTTTATGAATATATTTTTTTTCATAATTAAGATTGTTAACTACTGGTAAAAGCAAATGCAAATAAGTAACTGTAACTTCTTACTCTAAACTATTTTAAATAAGAAAACTAGAAAAACAATTATTTATATACCATTAATTAAAGCAGTATTTGCATACACGTTTATTAAAAAATAAATATTACTAAATTCCCAAATAATGCATGCACTTTTAGGAACATCATTGATTTTTTGTCTTCTAGCATATTAAGTTACAAAGTAGGGCAAAGTCATCAATTGTTTCACTTTTTGAAGGAAATTATATTATTCCTAGAGTTATGAAAAACTAAAATAACTTTTTCTAAACTATTTCAACATAAAATATCAACAACTTCTGCTATAATTTAAATAATTAAATGATAGGAAATGGTTAATTACTTTTTTACAGTTCATCGGGTATTTATATAAACAACTTCATCTATAATCTAAATAACTAATGATAGGAAATGGTTAATTACTTTTTCGCGGTTCATCAGGCATTTATATAAACAACTTCAGCTATAATTTAAATAACTAAATGATAGGAAATGGTTAATTACTTTTTGCGGTTCATCGGGTATACGAGAAAAGGACCCGCGCTCTTGTTTTCTTTTTGAATTATATCAATGAAGACGCGTTGATTAAAATCCAAAATGCACGATTTTGGAATGAAGAAATTTAACCATGGATGATGAACGTCCCATAATCCTTTCGATTGAAGCTTTAGCTCTTCGGTTCTCACTCTATTAAGAAAATCAATATACGTTGCATCTTTCTTGAATATAAATCCGGTTTTGAAGTTTAACCCTTTGAACATCTCATTGAGTTCCTGAAATTACAAATACAATTTAAAGAAAAGGACCAAAATGATGCAAAGAGATTGAATATTGATGAATGCATACCTCATCTGTTTTTCGTATATCGAAATTGTCATAATACTTGACTACTTCTAAGCTATAAACGACACCATGTTTGGATGCTAATGCATTAACTTTTGCTTCATCATCAACCGAGAAAAACGAAGATCTCCAATTGTTTGCTGGACTTTTCTTCATAATAAGATAACCTTCAACATAATTAGGTCCATTAATAAGTGAAATCAAGTGTTCTTGATCCTTGGTGAATGTAGCAAAGTCTTCATAAATCATTCGAATCCACTTCACCTACACAATTCAAAAACATAATTACAATCATGCCAATTATAGTTTAAGGTTGATGATTGCATAAGTTTTTAAAGATCTTACTCTTGTTGGTGCCTTTTGTAATACAATCCTTGCCCTAGTTATGATCCCAAATTGGCCAAGACCTCCAAGAACACCATAGAAGAGATCAGAGTTCATGCTTTTGGAGCAAGTTATGAAATCCCCTTTTCCTACAACCATCCAAGAAACATATTCTAATTAGTAGGATATATAAAGTTCATAAAATAATAATAATAAATTTGATCTAGATTGCATATATCTTCCTTAAAATTGTTCATACACATGTATGTGTTTGATATATATGTAGTGTGAGTGTGTGTGTGTGCAAGTATGCATACATAGAGAAAATCATATTTTAAGAACACTCAAAACTAAATTATTCTTTAAATCTTTGAGAAGTTTAAAACATAAAAAATAGTCAAGATGCAATATTTATTCATCTATTCTTGATCTTTTAAAAACACTAACAAAATGTGTTCATGTAACAAACAAATATGTAAGTTATGTTTAGCTTGTATTACGTACACGTACATGTAACCTATACATGTATAGACAAAACATTTAAAATTAAAATAAAAACGAGTTTTTATATTGCATAATGTATATATAAGAAACAACAATTAATAAATACGAATCAATGATTTTAAAAATTAATGATCCACAATAAGTACTTATCATGCATGTATATATATATATATACACACACGTAGTACGTACCGGTAATGACATCCATTTCAAGCACATTACTGATTTGAGGTCCATGAAGGAAAGCCTGCCCGCTAATGCCCGCATTCGAAAGCGTACCACCAACGCTAAGATACAAGTAATCGGTCCATGAAACCGGCGCTAATCCATGCTCCATCGTCGTCCTCAAAACATCGATCCAAAGTTGCCCACCACCCACATCACAATAAAACCCTAAACTCTCACTCCAACCAACTTTAATCCCACCATCAACCAAAGAGCTCATTTCCACCACCACCCCATCTTTCGCCATCGCCTGTCCTCCAATCGAGTGACTGTGGCCTCTGGCAGCGATCCTGAATGGAGGACAGGCGGTGTAGGATGATTTAACAAGGTGAACGATGTCAGAAACGGTTGAGGGGTGGAAAACAGCGGCGGGTGGTTCATGAACAAGTTTACCGAAATCGGAAGAGGCGATTTTGATGGAAGTGGTATCAATTGAAAGTTTGGTTGATATTTCATGAGGTAGCGTTTGATATGAAAGTGAAGTGTTATTGTTGTTCCATGGTGTTAATGTTTTGGTTCTTATTATTGCAACCAAGTTATTTATTATGTGTAGTATGATGATGTATGCACGAAGAAAAATATTATGAGTTTTAGCCATGAGAGAGAGATGAGAGAGAGGTTGTGTTGAATGTAAAGATTGGCAAGATTTTGAGTCTATATATAGACAACAATATCAAGTTGTGTAATGTGAAAACATCTAATTTAGGTGGGGGGTCTCCATGCATATGCTAGTGAGCTAGTCACATCTAAACAAGAATAAAAAAAGCCTGAAAAATATGTATTTATTCAAAACATTTATTTTCTTACGGGGGCCCGGAGGTCATATTTTGTTAAGTCATGTTCAAATTAATATGACTATGTTGTAGTATTAAATAATAAGTTATTATCATAATCAGAAATAGTAATACCGAGTTTTGTAACCTTCTTTTCTTGTCTAATCTCAATGTTCTAGACACTAATTTGCATTTATCTTCACGCGGTTTTATATAATAATAAATTAATTACTTAGAGTGTTTCATGTGGTTTACTTAAAAATGACATAGGTGATCCAAATAGTTTAATATAAGGTAATCAGACGCTTTATATTTAGCCTTGAATATATAGAGCATTCGAGTGAACTGTATCAACCTATCTAGACCACTCATGTCATTTTTGAATGTTAGTGACTAAAAAGTTGAACATACGCAAAAAGTTGTTGGTCCATGATCCTTAGGAGTCTACAGTTCATCTTCTTGGGCGGCGAATGTGACATGGGTCATGGACCCATTCCAATGTAGATGCACCCATAGCATGCCTAACATGATATCATAAAAGACAGGTGTGCTATGACACCCCTCTGTGTTATGGCTCAATTGTCTTTCTTTGAACCGAGATGTTATCTTTCAACTCCCTCTCATCTTTCAATATCTTTATTTTCACATGATTGTTACGTCATCTTTTCCTTTATTTTTTCTTCATTTCCTCCATGATGTGTAACTTCACCAACTTGATCTACTCTAGCTTTGTTTGATGTATTTTTGTGCCTACGACTTCTACTTTTTTAATATGGTTGATTTCATCAAATTCAGAAATTATCCATTGAAGTTGTGCTTCCCTATCATGTTAATGATGATAATGTCGGTGTCTTAGGTCTTCATCACGGCTTCTTCTAACTTTTCAATATTACATCCCATCTTCTTTAATAACTTCGACAAGAAATTGTGCATCAGATACACTCTTGTAATCGTTTGACTCCATTTCGGATGTCTTCCACTACTTTTGTAATTGAATGACGTCCATAACAAGCATGATAATCCATTTCAAGTGATTTTATTAGCTATTGCTCATGTCGTCTAACAAGAAAACATTTTGTTTTTTCCCCTACTTTTCTTCTTCTTTTTTTGTAAGAGAAAGGGGGGGGGGGGGTCTATAGAGTCATACGAGTCACGTGGGTGGGCCGGTCATTAGATTCATTATGAACTTTGGCATACTGAAGCGATACAAAACCTTTTTGTGTTCGCATACGCGTGCGTTACTTTGTAAATCATAGAAATTGTCACGTGTATTGTGGGTAAGATTGAATTTACTAATAACTAAACAGCCCACATAGGTTTAAGAAACTCCTTCACGATATCGACCACAAAAATTTCGTTATCTATACAACAAGAAGCAACCGTACCTAGATTCTTACTTTTCACAAAGTGGGAATATCGTATGTGGCCCATACCTCTTACAAAAGGTAGATTCCGTGTGCTATTGGGAAAGAATAAAAGGTAAACAAAACTAAAATCAATAAACTTTAACAGAATAATGAATTTGGATTTCTTAAGAAAATGAAAAAAATAAATAAAAATACAGTAAAGTTTTGTTGTTTTCCATATTGGGAATGAATATTAGTTGGTATGCACAAGGATCTTTGAAAAATATAGTACGGAGATTTGATTAGAAATTTCAAATGTAAAATACAAAAGGTAAATATGATAGAAACATCAACCAGATTTTGGTCTTTATGTTGTAAGATCTTCTTTGTTGGTATATGTGGATACATTAGATCCTAAAAGTCATATTCTGGATATTCTTAATATAAATATGAATTTTGATATGGTACAATAGCTGGCGGTTTAAAAGCTCACGGCTTATAGCTTGCTAGATAAAAGCTCGAATAAAGCAAGCTATAAAAAACTTGATTTGAAACAACCTAAGCCGAGCTAGTTCGTTTTTGTAACCGAGCCAAGCTTGGCTCAACTCGTTGGTTTGTTCATAGGCTCGTTTAACTTCGACCTCAAGCTCAGCTGAGCCGAGATGCCTCATTTAATTTCGAGCACGAGCTTGAACCCATGCTGGTTCGACTCGGCTCAACTCATTTACAGATATAATTTATTATTATTATTATTATTATTATTATTATTATTATTATTATTTTCAAGAACCAAGTACATTTTAGAGGGCATAAGTTTGTTAAATTAAAGACTGTCTTAAACGCACAACTATAATAGTTTGAATGTATCATTGTAACCGGACAGCTTAGACATATCTATATAAATAGTAATACGTATTATTTTAGTCTACAACACGCTAAAATCCTTCAAAAAATAATGGAATACAGCATTTTTAAATTGAAAAATAACAAAACTGTTGTTTAAAAAAAACTTTTTCTTAATTTTCTTTTAAAGGCAAATGTTATTGAATCTGTATTTTCCACTAATAAATCTAAAATACTTGAAGAGGTATGTACCCGCCTCAACATCGAGCGGGCCGGGTCAACCCACAAGATATATACAAGACATTAGAAATCAAAGATATTATCAAGGCACAAAGCCAAAACCTATGCGCATGGCGCATACAAAACATGCTCAGGCATCATATGCCCAGGCACACATATGCTCACGCATCACATATGCGCGCAGCGCATCAGCGCGCGGCGCATATCACATGCTCGTGCATATCATATTTGCGCATGAAATATCTGCGCGTGAGAATAAAGAGAAGACCTCGCGCATCCTCAGGATGGGCGCATATCACACATGCACATAATCAACCTTGTCCTTATCCAAATCAGGATTAGGGCAACCTTGATTGTGCACGTCAGACAACCTTCCAGAAGGCATCTTTTTAAGGAATAAGGATATGCTGATGTTGACAGCTGCCAAATGAAAGGTCGACAACTCAGCATGACACATGTGCTACCACGTGATTACAACCAACGAGAAAGCGCCAGGTGTCCCAGAGAACACGTGGCGCAGTGCGATTGGAGGAGGCCAACGAGGCTAAGCCCAATCAGTGGAAACCCTAGCACTATAAATACAGCATCAACTCCACTTTGATGGACACATTCATACTCAATCATTGACAGTTACAGGCAGTGATATCACATTCAATCATATTGAATTACATTCACTCACAGTCAGTTACAGACAAACACACAGTCACACAATCATAGAGTATTCAGCTATTAAGCAATACTCTCCAGATTCCCTGACTCTCACATTATTATCTTCTCCTACACATACTTATTCTCACGCCGGAGGGTTACCCCAAAGAGGACCCCTCTGTCCCTTTCTGAGGGGTAAGTTAACGGCGTTGTTCATTTTGTAGGTGGAAGAACACAGATCCAGAAGAACCATCGGTGAAATAGTACAATCAGAACCCGAGGAAAGTAGATCTGCTACCAGTGAGTAGATCCACGTTTCTTCATTGGCGCCATCCGTGGGACAAACGGCAATCAGATCTCATCAGATCTACATAAAAAAAAAAAAATCAATCACCATGGTTTCTGGCGTTCGTAACGCTGATCAAGCTCTGGAGGATATTGAACGTGAGGGTGTCAATGAGGGACATCAGTTTCTGAGGGTGCCGCGTGATTCTACGCGCACCACCAGTAACCGTCCCTTCATCACAACCCCTCACGGCCAGACTGAAACTCCTCCAGACGATCTCACGTTACAAAATCTTGCCGGCGCGAAACTGAAAGGACCAATGGGTCCAGAAGGAGAAACAAATGATCCGAATGAATGGCTCATAAACGAGCAGCGGCGTCTAATGGAAAAGTACAATGAAATGGTCAAACAGAAAAAGCTAGCCGACCAAACACAAAGGCAAGCGTTTGATAAGCAGACTACAAAAAGGCCACGCGCGCCGGAAGACGGACATTCGGTTCACACGGCACACACTGAGTTCAGTGATGAAGAAGTGCATAGCATGAGGAAGACGCGAGATACTCATGCAGGAGGCTCACAACTCCGCGCCCCTGTGAACATCGCGCCTGGAGCCAGAGCAGATCTGGATCTGCACATGCCGTACAGCCCGCCAGTGAGGGGGCAAGTGGACGTAACCACGCCGTACAGGCCGGCCATCTTAGTGAAGCACTCAAAATTTACTGAGCGCATCGCTAAGGCCCCCATCCAGCACAAGACCAAGATGCCAAGTGGTCTGGGCAAATATGATGGCACAACAGATCCAGATGACTTTTTGCAAGGTTTCTATAACACGGGAAACCTAGAGAGCTGAACGATGCCAACATGGTGTCACATGTTTGCCCGCTGCCTTACGGGTGCGGCGCGTGTCTGGTTCGAGAGCTTGCCGACTGGGCAAATTGATGGGTTCGAGGAACTAATGGAAAAGTTCCAAGCCCACTTCGTACAGCAGCGCAGACACACGCGCGATCCTGATGACATCATGCACTGCGTGAGCAGGAATGATGAAACGATTGAGGACTACATCACTCGTTTCAATCAGGAGTCTCTGGCAATCGGGGGTATAACTGAGCAACTCCTGCGCGTGGCTTTTATACAAGGCGCGCGCAGTGATCAACTCCGCCGAGCTCTCGTAAGCAGAGATGGTATGCCCACCACTTGGGCAAAACTAATGGAAGCATCGCGAGTCTTCGCGAGAAATGAAAAACAGATTGCCCAAGATAGGGCTAGAGAAAGAGCGCATCAGGCTGAATCACCGCGCAGCAAAGAGAAGAGGGCCAAACAGAACTCTGTATGGTCCAGGTTGCAACCAACAAGTTTTTCTTCCGCAGAAAAGCAAACGCAACCAAGCTCACCCCAGCCCCAAAAAGATGTTCGTAATCGCGGGGAGGGTGACAAGAGGGAGGGCGGCAGAGATCCTAGCAGACCTCTGCCAAGAATATGGACTCCCCTCACTAAAACACCTGCACAGGTGTTAAGTACTGAGAATGTCCAATTCAAGCCCCCCAAGCAACTACACTACAAGGGACCGCAAAACAGTGGCAAATATTGTGAATTTCACAGGTCCCCGGGCCACAACACCGACGCATGCCATCATTTAAAGGATGCGATCGAGAAGGATGTAAAATCAGGCAGGCTGGCTCACTTGGTGAAAAACCCAAGAATAGAGGATGAGCAACCGGAAGGAGCCTCTGCCAGCAAGAAATACAAAAGAATCTGTGGGGCTGAGGGGGGACGACAAGGGCAGACATCAAAAAAGAGAAGCGCGCAAATCAGCGGAGATTGGCGCGAGCAGCAAGTTATCTTCCCAAGAATCAGGGGAGGCCCTTCAATCAGCAGCCCTCTCGTCATCACCACACACATTGCTCATTACGAAGCGTCAAAGGTCCTGGTGGACACTGGAAGCGAATCTGACATTATGTACGAGCAATGTTTCAGAAAGTTAGACCCGGCAGACCAAGCGCGGCTCGAGATAGTGAACGCACCAATCTGTGGTGTTTCAAATGAAATCATCCATCCCCTAGGTCAAATTCAGTTTGAACTAACTATGGGGGATGATGAGCACAAGCGAGCCGAAGTTGTCAACTTCTTGGTCTTGCCCACCACGTCATGCCACAATATGATCCTGGGTAGGGGAACGATTGCCCAATTTTATGCTATACCGTCGCCAGCGCACGGCGCATTGGGGTTCCCTACACCAACAGGCGTAACATTTGTTTACCGTGATCATTTGTGCACAGTGACAAGTACGCCGCGGGAAGGGAGAATGAAACTTCCAATGGCGGACAATGCGCCAGAGAAGTGGATTTTAAACCCAAAATTCCCAGAGCAAACGGTCACAATTGGCGCTACCATTTCAGACGAAACGAGATTGAGAATGAAAAGGTTGCTCACAAAATACACGTCGGTCTTCGCGTGGCAACACTCCGATATGACTGGGGTCCCGCGAGACTTGACGCAACATTCTCTTAACGCGTTCAAGTCGGTGGAGCCAATTGCTCAGAAAAAGAGAATCATGGGGGATGAAAAGGCGAAGGCCATGAATGAGCAAGTTGAGGACCTGTTGCGCGCAAACATCATCCGCCCGATCCGATACCAGACGTGGGTAGCCAATCCTGTGATGGTAAAGAAAAGCAACGGGTCATGGAGGATGTGTATTGACTTCAAGGACCTCAACAAAGCATGTCCGAAAGACTGTTACCCCCTCCCAAACATCGACGCAAAGGTGGACTCCGTGGCGCCATTCAAGCTCAAATGTTTCCTGGATGCCTACAAAGGCTATCACCAGATTCAAATGGCACCACAAGACGAAGACAAGACTGCCTTCAGAACCGACAAGGGTGTTTTTTGTTACACAAAAATGCCCTTTGGTTTAAAGAATGCGGGCGCCACTTATCAGAGACTTATGGATTCGGTTTTCAGTGAACAACTCGGAAGAAATCTAGAAGTCTACGTTGATGATTTGGTGATCAAGAGCAGGGAGGAGAGACAAATGCTCAAAGACATCGAGGAAACTCTTCAGCGCTTAACGGAAGTCAACATGAAGCTCAACCCGAGCAAATGTACTTTCGGCGCGGAAGAGGGGAAATTTCTTGGTGTAATGGTCACTAACGATGGTTTCAAGGTGAACCCTGAAAAGGTGGAAGCCATCCTTGACATGCCTTCACCATCCACCATGAAAGAGGTTCAGAAGCTGAATGGTAGATTGGTGCCAATCAACAGGTTCCTAGCGAACCACGCCAGCAAATCTACTCCATTCGTTAACACTTTGAGGAACTGCTTGAAGAAGAGCCAATTCAAGTGGACGCCTGAGGCTGAGCAAGCTTTCAGTGAGATAAAAGAATGTCTCATAAAGCTGCCCGCGCTCACAGCTCCACTTCCTGGCGAAACCCTTACATTGTACTTGTCAGCTGGAGACCGCGCCATCGGCGCAGTATTATTGGTGGATCGCAAGGGGATCCAAACGCCAATATACTATGTGAGTCGGGTGCTGACAGACCCTGAGACGCGCTATTCCATCATGGAAAAGTTAGTTTTGTCACTAACACACGCGTCGCGCAAGCTTCATAGATACTTCAATGGTCATCCTATTGAAGTTCTGACAGGTTACAACATCCAGCAAGTCTTGCGACGCCCCGCGCTCTCCGGAAGGCTGACAAAGTGGGCGCTGGAATTAGGTGAACACACGATCACCTATAAGCCCCGTCCAGCAATAAAGGGTCAAGTTTTAGCGGATTTCATCACGGAAATCCCAGAGGGAAAGATTGAAGAAGCTCAGCGCGAGGTAGACCCTCCGCGAGCAAATGATGAAGAAGATGTTTGGAGGCTATTCACTGATGGAGCCTCCAACAGCGAAGGGTCCGGCGCAGGCCTCAAACTGGTGGACCCTGATAATCATGAATATACTTATGCTATTAAGTTGGACTTCAAGAGTACCAACAATGAGGCTGAGTATGAAGCCCTGCTGGCTGGTCTGCGCATTGCGCGCAAGTTTGGAGTTAAAAGGCTAGAGGCCCATGTTGATTCTTACTTGGTAGCTGCACATGTCAATGGCTTTTATGATGCCAAGGAGAACACCATGCCTCTATATCTAGAGCAGACAAAAAAGCTCGTTGAGCAGTTTGACTTATTCAAAATCATACACATCCCGCGCAGCGAAAACAAGTCCGCTGACGCGCTGAGTAAGATGGCATCAACTAATTTTGATCACTTTGGCAAAGATGTCAGGGTGGAAGTGATGAGCAACCCGTCAGTGCAAACGCAATCTGTCCTTGTAATTCATACAACCCCTTCATCCTGGATAACTCCAATAATGGAATTCCTGAAGGAGGGGAAGTTACCGGACGATCGCGCACAGGCGAGAAAGATAAGACACAAGGCGCAGAACTATGAACTACTTGATGGTACATTATATCGACGCTCTTATCTTGGACCGCTCATGAAATGCCTGGATGCTGATGAAGCAAGCTATGTGATCAGGGAGATTCACGAAGGAATCTGCGGAATACACGCTGGCCCGCGCATGGTGGTTGCCAAGGCAATGAGCTCAGGCTACTATTGGCCAGGCATGTACTTGGATGCGCTAAAAGAAATCCAAAAATGCAAGGCATGTCAGAGCTACGCGCCAAACACCACGCGGCCAAAGAACAACTTGATTCCAGTGACCTCCGCATGGCCTTTCCACAAATGGGCCATTGATATTGTGGGGCCCCTGCCGCAAGCGCAAGGGCGAGTGAAATTTTTGGTAGTGGCGGTAGACTATTTCACAAAATGGGTTGAGGCCAAGCCACTAGCAAAAATCACAGCTGAGGCGATGAAGCAATTTATCTGGAGCCACATCATTTGCCGTTTTGGCCTTCCTATGGAAATTGTGAGCGACAATGGCAAACAATTCACTGACAGGAAGATATCCAGCTGGCTCAAAGAATTGCACATCAACCAAATCTTCACTTCGGTCTACCACCCTCAGGGGCATGGCCAAGTGGAGCGCGCGAATCAAAGTTTGTTAAATGGCCTGAAGAAAAGGTTGGAGGGAGAATCCCATTCTTGGGTCGAAGAGTTACCTAATGTCCTATGGGCGCACAGGACATTAAGCAAAACTAGCAATGGCGAATCCCCATTCAGCCTGACCTTTGGGACAGAGGCTATGATCCCAGCAGAAATTGGATGCCCATCCCATAGGGTACTCATGATGAGCAAGACTGATAACGAGCGCGAAAGAAGATTGGACCTCAACTTGCTTGAAGGGCGCAGAGAAGCGGCTATCATCAATGAAGCCAAGTACAAGAAAAAGCTGGAAAAATATTATAATCAGCGCGTTAAAGAATGCCACTTCAAGAAAAATGATTTTGTCCTTCGAAACAATGAAGCTAGCCGCGCAATACCCCCAGGAAAAATGTCCCCCAATTGGGAAGGACCTTATCAAATCTCAGAAGAATTGGGGAAAGGCGCGTACACTTTAAAAGATTTGAATGGAAAAAAGATACCGCGCGCGTGGAACGCAGCACAACTTAGAAAATGCTTCATGTAAAAATTCAAATATGTAATCAAGGATTTTAAGCCATCATGAATGATGATTCGCGCTATCTTTCAATATTTGTTCTATTACCTTTGCATACATGTTTCACACTTCCTTTATTAATTTGGAGCAATATGACAACACTATATTGACTTCAAAAACAAAATAAAACGAAGTAAAACATACATGCGCGAGCCTTAGCTCAAAACACGTTAACGAGTCTTAACTCGAAAAACGTCAGGGCCTTAGCCCAAAACAAAGAGCCTTAGCTCAAAACACTCACAAACATCCATCTTACATCCCGCGCAGCCTGATCATAAAAATCCCTAAACACAACTAAGGCAAAGTACATGCCAAATCATAGTTGTTAAGGTCTCAGGTCGAGGTCGCGCGCGGAATCATAGTGGATATCTGAGTAACACATGCTGACATGTAATGGCTAAAACTCATAATTCCATATAAAAAACGCGCAAAAAAGGAATAGTGAAAAGTCAGCGCGCGTGTCAGCATAAACAAGATACTGCGAAATCACTTACAAAATAGGACTATGGTTAAGTAAATAATTTCCTTACAACCTTGTTCTTATTTTAACGTGCAAGCATATCTTATATCTATACAAGCAAACATGAAGAGATGAATGGAAATGCGCAAGATGTGAAAAAGGGAAAACAAATTTCATTCCATAGCATTGAAATTTACAAGTATGATGAGTTACAAATTACAAGTATAACAAAAAAAAAAAAAATTTAGAAAGATGAATGGCTTCTCAAGTCTCCACGTCGACGTCAGCCACTTCATCACCCTCATCATCTCCCGCAGCATCTGGCGCGGCCCGCTCCTCATCTCCAAACTGACCATAGTCAAGTTCTTCCTCCTCAATGGAGTCTTCTATCACGACGGTCTCAGGAGCATATTCTTTCGCCGCGCCAGAACCGCTGGCGGGGGCAACATCCGCCGCGCCACCATCATCGCCACCAGCCCCCTCGCATTCATCGATCAACTTTTTTAGCGCGCCGAGGTCGGGCTGGTCAGCAAGCGCAGCAATCTGCAAATCAATAGAAAAGTATTGAGTACAAAACACTTGGAAAATTAATCAAGAAAAACTCATTAAGGTCAAGGTACCTGCACAAGGATGGGGATGGGAGTACTCATATACTTCTCCCCCACCGCGGCCATGTCCGCGCAGGCCGCGTCGCTCTTGTAAGGGTACTCGGATGGGTTCTTCTTCAACATGCCATATTCATACCCATCCGTAAACCCTTCAGCTCGACCCACCAAGCGCGCGGCAGCGTTGCAGTCCATCACAAGGGCCTGAAACTCGCTAGAATATTTCATCGCCAAAGCGCAACGAGTCATGCCCTGTGACACCAGCCATTGGCGATCCTGCGCGAGGCCAGCAACAGACGTCTCGAGGGCAGGAACCTAGGAGTTTAATAACTCCACAGTTTCCTTGGTCTTTTTTAGCTCCTCTCTATCAGACGCTGCTGCCGCCAAAATTTCTTCTTTCTCCGCCTGCGCAGCATCAAGTGCTTCCTGGCTAGACGCTGCCGTCGCCAAGGCCTCATCTCTATCGGCCTGCGCGGCCGCCAAATACTTCTTCAGGCGCGCAACTTCGCTCTCCAGTGATGATTTCTCAGTGATATTCTGGACGATAGCTTGGTCACGCGCCTCCGCCTCCAGTTCCAAGTCACGCACTCTCCGCGCGTACTTGGCAACTTCGGCCTCCGCCACCTGCTGCTTCTCCCGCGCAGCTTGGAGCTCATGCCCGCGCTTAATAAAGGCGGTGTTGGCACTTGCTCGGTTTTCGCTGAGCTCTGCCTGGAGTTTCTCAGCTCGTGCGCGAGCATCAGAAAGGTTCCAGGCAGCCACCTTAGCCTCTTGCTGGGCTTCCACAAGAGCATCGCGTACTTTAATATAATCACGATGAAGCTCTTGGGAGGCAGAAAAGAAGGCCGACCCAGCGAAAATGTGATCGTTGAGCAAGTCAGCGCGGGTGTGCCCCTCCTGATACCTCCTTTCGGTAGGAGGCACGGCATGAGCCCAGAAGTCCTCGCATACACCCATGGATTGGAAGGAACTGTCTTCGTTAATATTCCATCTCGGGCGGTAAACGTGGTCACCTTCCTGCAAAACACAAGAAATGTTCTAAGTCATAAAAACATACTTATATGGAAGTACGCGCAGCGGAGCAACAAATTAAAACATACCTGCGGGGATGAAGCAGAAAAGTCAGCGCCAGCCCCACCAGAAGTATGCGCTGCGAAGACTTGTGGCATCGCAGGGCTGGCACGGACTCCGAAGGAGTCTTCAGCTTGAGCTCCCTCATCCTCCTCATCTTCTTCAATCGGCCTCTTCTCCTGCGACCTGGAGGGCTCCAAACCAGCCTCGCAGAGAGGGCTGCGCATAGGAGGAGGCGAGGGAGGTCTCGACGCCGCCAGTTCGGCGCGCAATACGGCTTCCTGCTCCTTTGTAATCCCAATAAGGGGAGACTCAGCACTAGCAGGAGCAGGACCAGAACTAGCGGCGCCGGCAACGGCGCCAGGAGTGTCACCAGCAGCTTGTACGCCAGCTACAACTCCTATGAACAAATCAACAACAAAAAAGGGTTTATGATTTGATCAAAACAAAAAATTCAGAAGACAATGGCGCAAAACATACCTTCGCGCAATTCTGTTCGCGCGTTGAACATCGCCATAAAGTTCATTCTACCCTTTTCCGAGGGTAGAACAGGGGACTTCGAAGCAGCCCCCGGCGCAGCCTCAGCACATTGTTGCGCCTGAGGCTGATCTGCTACCGTCGCCGGTCCTGCAAACATTCGAATGCGAAAAGATTTAATAATAATTCAATCAGAATTATGGGTAAGCAAAGTATACCTTTCGCAGGCGCGACACTGCTTCTCTCTTCAGCCGCGCGAAGGGAGGAGGTCACGCCACCATACCTCAAGTGGACAGGAGGTCTGCCCACTTTCACAGGCAGGGAAGCTAAAGAAACCTTGGTGGTAAACACCTGGGTTTCCTCAGGTCCCTTCGTTTGAGCATGGGGATGAGCGACAGGGGTGTCATCTTTCTTCTGTCTCTTACTGCCCCCTGCGCCAGATTTCCCCTTAGCTTTGCGCTTCAGTACGGGCGCCTCCTCTTCCTCCTCCTCCTCTTCCGCGAGCTCCAGCTCGTAGTTTTCGAGCGCATCTGCAAATACAAGCAACAGAACTGTTAATAAACTTTCATATTCTAAAGGAATAAGCATAAGTGCGAAGGCTTACCAGGCGCGTCGCTATCAAAGTCAAATTCCAGATCCACAGGGATGAACATGTCATCGAAGCGATCTGGGAAGCCCACCTCCCCAGCGCCCAGCGGGACGGAGCCACCCTCCACTTGATCGTCGTAGGCGGCGTGGACAAACTCCTAGGTTACTGCGCAAAAACAAGACAAATAATATCAGCAAAGGCAAATTGTATTAGCGCGGAAATAAAGCAATGCGATAACTTACGCAAGCCGTCCACTTGGATGACAGGCTCCGCCGCGCTGTCGGCCCACAGCTTACTCATGCCGACCCCCACCAGCGCCTCCTCGCGAATTTTCTTGGCGGGGGATGGTTCGGCGGTCAGCTTCTTAACCCAGGCGCCGGTTGGGTTCTTAATAACATCCGCATCCGCGGGCGCAGAATCGATTGCGCGCATCATCATGCGGATGGGGATTACACCAGCCCTGATGTAGAAGAACCTCTCAGACCAGTCATGAAGGCTCTTGAATGACACGGTGCTGCACTTAACCTTCTGACTGCGAGGAATAAAGGAGATCCAAGAATCTTGGATCTTGGGCTTGTAAAAAAATTGAAAGCGACGAGGGGTGGGCTCCTCGCGCTGTGATTTGCACATGAACTCGAAATGAGTCATGCGCACCAGTCCAAACGGATGGACTTGGGATATATGTATCCCGAAAAACCGTAACACCGCGCCTACAAACCTTGTCATCGGAAGACGAAGGTTGCAGTGGGTGAAAAAATGGGTGTACAGTGAAATATAGCCGGGAGGCGGGTCCGCCGCCGTTTGCCCGGCCACAGGCAACATGCAGCCAAACACAGGGAGAAAACCCTGTGACGAGATGAGGCTGTCGAGATCGGCCTGCCTCAGTTTGCAGGGGATTTCATTCCACCTTTTCGTGGCCTTGGTCCTCCCTACTTCTTCCGATGTGGTCTCAACAACCCTCTTCCCCTTGCCCTTTTGCTTCAATGTCGACATCACCACAGATTTCACACGGCGTCTTCGAGAGGCAATAGAGGTGATGGAGGGGTTAGAGGAGTCTGAGCTATCAGACATACAATAACAACAGCAACAGATAACAGGGTATCTGGAAGAAATAACCAGAAAATCGGAAAGACAGAAGCTTTGAAAACTAAAACAATGAAGATGAAGATAAAAATTTTTCCTAAGGGCCTGCTTTTATAGGCCCAGGAGAGAGAAATTTGGCAACTGATCGGATTTCACGCGCCCCCACTCGCAGGTGCAAGCCAACGAGGGCGCGGCACGTGTCCCTAACACTGTTGAGGGGACATAAAAACGTAACGGCACTGCCACGGAGCAGAGACGCGCCCCCACTCGCAGGTACAAACCAATGCGAGCGCGACACGTGTTCCAGACAGCTGTGCGAGGGGACATGAAAGGCAACTGTAGCACCTCGAGCACACGAAACGTCTGACACGTTTCCGGCGCACGTCACCACCAACCAACCACGTGTTTGGATACTTCGTTTAAAACAAATGGATAGAACTTCGCGCAAAGATGGAAACAACCAATAAAACGACAAAACCCCATTAAAAAGACCAAATCAGTAAGTCTAATATCTATCTTACCGCGCTAGCGCGAGATAAGACACACATTAGACTGGGGGGGCTTGAAGAGGTATGTACCCGCCTCAACATCGAGCGGGCCGGGTCAACCCACAAGATATATACAAGACATTAGAAATCAAAGATATTATCAAGGCACAAAGCCAAAACCTATGCGCATGGCGCATACAAAACATGCTCAGGCATCATATGCCCAGGCACACATATGCTCGCGCATCACATATGCGCGCAGCGCATCAGCGCGCGGCGCATATCACATGCTCGTGCATATCATATTTGCGCATGAAATATCTGCGCGTGAGAATAAAGAGAAGACCTCGCGCATCCTCAGGATGGGCGCATATCACACATGCACATAATCAACCTCGTCCTTATCCAAATCAGGATTAGGGTAACCTTGATTGTGCACGTCAGACAACCTTCCAGAAGGCATCTTTTTAAGGAATAAGGATATGCTGATGTTGACAGCTGCCAAATGAAAGGTCGACAACTCAGCATGACACATGTGCTACCACGTGATTACAACCAACGAGAAAGCGCCAGGTGTCCCAGAGAACACGTGGCGCAGTGCGATTGGAGGAGGCCAACGAGGCTAAGCCCAATCAGTGGAAACCCTAGCACTATAAATACAGCATCAACTCCACTTTGATGGACACATTCATACTCAATCATTGACAGTTACAGGCAGTGATATCACATTCAATCATATTGAATTACATTCACTCACAGTCAGTTACAGACAAACACACAGTCACACAATCATAGAGTATTCAGCTATTAAGCAATACTCTCCAGATTCCCTGACTCTCACATTATTATCTTCTCCTACACATACTTATTCTCACGCCGGAGGGTTACCCCAAAGAGGACCCCTCTGTCCCTTTCTGAGGGGTAAGTTAACGGCGTTGTTCATTTTGTAGGTGGAAGAACACAGATCCAGATGAACCATCGGTGAAATAGTACAATCAGAACCCGAGGAAAGTAGATCTGCTACCAGTGAGTAGATCCACGTTTCTTCAATACTCATTACCCAAGTAACACTTAGAACTTCCCATTCAAAAGACATATACCTATACCAAGTGAGCTAGTTTGAGTTAATAGTAAATTGTTTATAGCATTTCCCGTGGCTTCAATATCTTTATTTTTATAATTATATTAAAAATTAATATATTTACTCTCTTAATTTTAATTATAATAATTTTTTTTATACATTTTAACATCACATTTTTTATCTCTTCTACTCACAACAACTTTCGAAACCATTTAAAAAATAATATAGGGTAAACAGTGTTTCTCCAAATTTACTCATAAACAGTAACATTTTCTCTCACAACCACTTACAACTACTTCATACAATATAAAGAACTCACACACATAAATATTGAGGTTCCGTTGTGAGATCATGCGTGGTGCAGTGTTGTGGCCTAGCGTTTTGGCTGGGTAAACTACACCTAGGCGTTTTGGGCTACGTTTTAGAGGCCCGCTATTTATGCAAAACGTTCGTTTCCGGCTCGTGGTTCAAGAAAGAATCGTTGAATGGCTAAGTTTTTTTTCAAAAAAAAAAACTTAAATCATATTATTACCCATAAACTCAATCCATCCTCTTCACAACACAACTCCTCTTCTCCATTATCTAAAAATCTTTACAAAATTTTATCAAAATACCCATCCAAGATGCGCCCATTCAACATTTCAAGCTTCGATTTTGGTCAATTCTCATCTCGACAAACTGACTTAAAAAAATCCTAACTCAAAAAAATCCAAAACCGAACACCATCCAACCGATACAATTGACCCCTTAGTATGCATGATATTATTTTTGACAAAAACCTGATGACATAAGTGCACATTTTAGGTGTTGGTGTTCATAACCTGAGCATGATGGTAGGTCTTCCAAACCCGAACATGATGGCCGGTCTTCTAAGTCCGAGCATTATGGCCACTTTTCACCCCGAGTAAGATGAGACGGTGCTGGAGACACAAGACGAGCCGAATACTCGAGCTGGGCCGAGCCAACGTGGAAGAGGCGGGCACGGGAGAAAACACACAAAGAAAAACCACCGGACGAATATGAGTTACTTGCTCGGGCGCGCCTCTCGATATTGGAAGATCCCAAATATTGTAAATGTTTAATGTTATTTTTATTCTTTTTTTAGTTGTAATAATAATATTAAATTCCTAGTAATAATTTTTTAACTATTTTTTTGTAGCAAACTATCAAACGGCCGACATATTTTGAACCAAAGTTATGGAAGTCTTTCACAACCTTGCGGGCAAGGGGAGTACCGGGAAAAGGATTCAATATTATCAAAATAGACCGGTCAAACACCAAATGCCAACTTTTTCAAACGGTTTACTCTCGAAATAAAAAGGCGTGAGTAGTAGTGTGGATACGGAGGTCATTGAAAACACGTTGATAGAGTTTCAAACCATCAAGCGGAACTTCCTTTATATGAATTGTTGGAATCATAAGAAGGATCACCATAAATGGGGCCTCGTAACTAACGTTCAACCCCGGAGTAGGCCATCATAAAGGTCCAAAACCTTGTCTTCAGTTGATCCATAAATGTCAGTGTTCGATGCTTGAAACATCAATTTAAATGTTTAGGAGTTCGAGCATGTTGATGAGGACATTTTCGAGATGCCTCGACCAGGAGGTAGAAGAAGCAATGGAAGGGGGGAGAGGCGGGCTCGGCGGAGTTAGCGCATGCAAGTGCCGACATGACAAATCAATTCGAGAAAATAAACAGTTGTCACACCCCCAACCAAAGGCGAAAATGTCGAGACGCGAATTGATTGTTTACAGCTCTTAAGGTACTATCATGCAATCATATAAATTGTGGCAATGTCTATTAAATTAAATTAAATATTCAAATAATCCAAAACTATCTCAAATAACAAAGTATACAATTATATAAGCAAAAGCAAATAAATTCACGTATTGATAAGTTTCTTCTAACTTAATGCTTCAGTTAAATTTCTTCCAAAGCTTTCAATCAATTAAATCTAAACATGCATATGCGTATAAAATAAAAATAGTTTTATCAACACAAGGTTGAGTGAGTAAAACACCGGTTAATTCAATATAATATAATATGAGAAAATGAGCAAACTGTTAATGTGGTATACAATTAAGCCATAGCATGTAAACAATTCAAACAGGCAATAAAGTGTGGGCTAAAACCGTTGCCATGCGAACCGGACGTTGGTAACCATGAGTGAGTTGTCGGTGAAACCATTGTCATGCGATCGGACGTCGGTCATTACGACAGTCGTATGATCATACTAAATATGAATATGATGGACATCTCCGAATGCAATAAAATAAAAAAGTAAACATGTAACAAGTTAGGCACATAATTGATAGCACACAAGTTTATAGTTGCTAGTGTGAATACTAATAATAAGTAAGTAATGTAAGTACACATATGTCCCCAAAAGTTTGGAAAACAAGTAAAAGAAGGGGAGTGATTATCTACGAACAAATCCTAAGTATGAGTAATAAGTGTGACAAGAATGGTAAACAATAAGCGTCACGCTCGATGAGATATATCTACCAACAAATCCTAAGTATGAGTAATAACGAATAACTACGGATAAATGGATGGGTTAAAAGAGATTTTGAGATATGAAGGAGTATTTGAGAGTTTAATATATATTTTAACAACTAATTTATAAAGGTTATTAAAAATATATATAATTGTAACAAAACTAAATTCCTTTAATTATAAGTATTGTTTTTAATTAACGTTGTAATAAAAAATATATATTAATAATGATTTGAGATCGATTGATATTTATGAAATAATAATTTAATTAAATTTGTTATTTATTAACAAAGATTACCTTTAAACTAATATTGTAATAATAAATAAAATATAATCTTTTATAAAATACTTGAACTTATAACTATATTTTAATATGTTAACTTGATATATTTAAATATATATTTTATATTAAAACCCTTTTTAAATCATTAATACTAAAAATTTTAACAATTTAGATAACTATTTATACACACACACACATATATGGTTTTAACTAAGGTTCGAGAAAGTGACAAGTTTACATGTCGGTTTGTATAAAAATATTGATTACTTATTATATTTATAATGTTAATAATATAATTTATATAATTAAATATAATATAAAATAGTTTAAACCAAAAATAAAGGAAAAAACGGGTTGGGGAGGGTTCGAATCCGGTCCCCCAGCCGTCCTCGTGAGTAGGAGAAATGGAGGTTTGGGCTTTAGAGGGGTTTGGCGTTGCTTATATTTTACAAGAGATGCTTACTTATAAATTTGATCATATTAGAGCTCGCCAAGAAGTACTTGGTACTATAATTTTTGGAGGAAGAATATCGACTCCTGAAGATGCTCCAGAATCTTTTCGGTTGTTCGTTCGAGAACTACGATCTTTATCTCTGGAACTGAATCATTTTCTTGTATCTGAGAAGACTTTCCGGCTTAGTAGGAATGAAGCTTAATCGAAATGAAGCAGAATTTTTCTTCTATGATCGATCGATATACACATCAACAACTCTGAATTGGATTAGTTTCTCCTCAACAAATAAGTGCTTGGTCCAAGAAAATCCTGCCTAATGGCGAGATTGTAATATAAAAACATCTACAGAAACTTCTTGACTCGAGTCATCCAAGTGTTGAGTATCTTATCTTCACTTTCGTCTATGTTCTCCTTGTTGTGGAAAACCAATGTCTTTGGTAAAAACATCTACATAAATTTCTTAACTCGAGTCATCCAAGTGTTGAGTATATTCACCTTCGTCTATGTTCTCCTTGTTGTGGCAAACCAATGTCTTTGGTAAAAACATCTACATAATCTTCTTGACTCGAGTCATACAAATGTTGAGTATCTTCACCTTCGTCTATGTTCACCTTGTTGTGTCTAAAATTCCGTCTTCTTGAACACAACTTCGTTAACTTGAACAATGGACGAACTGCAACTTAAGCATTGATTGAAACACATGTTCAATGCGCCTCCCTTAAAACAGAATAGGTGTTTCTTTTTAGACGAACGGGTCTGCCTCATAGGATACAAGAACTAGAATAGTATGTGTACTGCTGGAGATAACTTCCGCACGCAAGATTGCACTAGCCACTAGGTTTATCGATGTTCTTGAAAATGAGGCGGAGGTGGAGGCGGAGGTGGAGGCGGAGGGGGGGGGGGGGCGGGGATAGTCAAGTAGAGAGTACCCCACCATATAATTTCTCAAACATATGGGTTTTCTAGTGTTCTTAATTCTCTAAAACTTTTCATGTATTTTTTTACTTATGTTTTTCTAGTCTCTTTCAAGTGAGTAGTGGCGAAGTTTGGACACACATGTCGGGTGGCCAGACTCAAAATGTATTATAAAAATCATGAACGAGGGGGACTGAGCTCAAACTTTTGGCCGAAAACAGGTAAAGTTATACTACGTATAAAAATTTCCAGGCGAAAAACAATTAAATTTACACTAATGCACGAAAAAAAGGGTGCCGAGGCTACACCTGGCCCTTGATATACTTCGTCCCTGCAAGTAAGGCATATTGCCTACTAAGCATATAAGAGTTGATAATGAGTAAAATGTCTCACTTAATTAAAGACATAATACCCTAATAAAAGACTAATCGAGTGTTATCAATATAACTCTTCTTAAGAGTTTCATCATACGGATATTTTAATATTGATAACTCCAATAAACAAATTTCCATTCACCACATTCTAATTTTCCAACAACATCTTAAGTAAAGTTTCTTTTTTAGCCGTTCCTATTTTGATGAGATGATAAGGTGTTTAAGATTTAAAATAAAAACGTGAATGGTTCAGTCCCACTAGAATGTATATTTAGTTGTTAGAAAAAGTAAAGTTTCTTTATAATTCAGTCGGAAACTTCGTATGCTCATCTTTAATCAATCAAACCACATCATGATACATGCATCAATTAACTTGATTGAAGATTGTAGTCTATATACACTCGTGTGATGGGCTATTATAAGAACACCATGATGAGCTAGTTAATTGATGCGTTCATATATAGATCTGTTTAATGGGCGTCCACACTTTAGATGACCAAAAGCACACCATTGATGAGTGATGATGATGATCACCCCCACGGTTTGATAATTTGATCCCATTACTTGGGACCCATGTGTTTCACCTTCCTTGGATATCGCTAAATATTGTCTTCAAAAGGTTTTGTCACACCTTTTTGTATTTTCACAAACGATTAACTTATTGCAACAGGTTTAATAAAGTTATGTGTATATTTGTGACACGATATGAACCAAAAACGATATTTGAGTATATGGGTTTTGACTAAACAATTCGAGGTCTAACATGCAAACATGTTTCGCTAAACAAGTCATGTATGGGTCAACGTGACGAACTTGCATGTTAACCCATTACCTTTTAACCTTTTTATTTTTATATATTAAAAATATGTGTTTTATATTATAATATAAATTGTTTAAATATTATATGTCAAATTTAAATAAGAAAAAGAAAAATGAGCATAAGCTTTATTGTATAAACATTATTAATTTAGTATGCAGATATATATACTTTAGGTTGTACGTGTAGTATGTATGTTGTTTAGTAGTGCCAATATACAAAAATAAAATATTTCATTTTAAGAGAGCCGTGTTTATGTCATGGATGGATTCATATATCTGTCACGATTTCTGGCTTCCTGTAGTGTTTGGGTTTATAGTCAACTTGCCCGCACATGAAGACGATAAAAACCCGACCAAGTACTAAGAATCACATGAACCTTTTTTTAGTTTGCATCTTATATGGAGGACGCATTTAAAGACAACTTTCTTAAATATAAAATATGTCTAATAAGTGATGAAGGCTTCGTAGTTTGTGATTGCCTGGTTAGTCTTTCTGCATCGCATTTAATCATCATCATATTGATTCAGTTTTTTCATCAGTAAAAACCCTGTCAGCGGTAGCACAATTGTTGTTAATGATTGCAACTCTTAGTGTTGATCCCTAGGTTAGAGTTGATAGTCTAGTTGCTAATAGTGAAATTGTTGTTCACATAGTTGTTAATAATGTTGTTGTATTTACTTTGTAATTGTGGAGGTTAGCTTTTTATTAATAATATCAAGAATCATACACCATAAACACTTTTATTCTTAGTAATTACCAAGCTTCTTACTAACGACTTTTTAACTCCATGGATGGTAACAAAGTCCAAGCACTGTATTGTTTGGTGATTTCATGTTCCACTATCATTATTAATCAAACAAAAACAAATATTGCAAAAACTTCTCCATCCACTAAATATGTCTCCCCTTTCTTAAACGTATTAAGTGAAAAGTTCATATGTAGCTCATTTTTAGTATCTTGAGTGGTAATCCTTTTGTATGCAATCATTTTGTATACAAATAAGTGTACAACATGCTTCAGAACTTGTTTATATATTGAACAAAAAAATATTTTTTTTGTGTGTAGCACAGACTTTATTTTCTATTATATACACAACAAATTTATGTGGGATGGTGTTTACAATACTAAAATAAATAAATATCTTTAGTAAGTTACATATGGAGTATTCTACTAATTTAGATGGATACTTTGATATTAAATCCACGTGGTATTTGCTGAATGGTTTATGACTATAGATAAAAATCACTTGTCGGTGTCACAGGAAATTTATGTAATCTTTTATTGGTTTTGTTATGGTTTTATTCAGTTAATTATGATATTTTAACAATTCTAATTTTGTTGTGTGTTGGTTCCTATATCTTTAGTTTAGACATAGGACAATTTTGTAACCCAGTTGTTTCGAGGCATATATCATGCACAGATTTTTGCTACTTTTTTCTTTTTTCCTGGAGCACGAATTTCAAATGTTTTAGTATTGTACATTTGTATTTGCTTCTTTATTATTTTGTGTGTTTCTTTTGTTTTAAATATTTTAATTTGATGTTTGAAAATATTTTCAGAATCATAACGAACAATACGCTTCAAGTTAACCGTAAACACCCAACGACAACCAACAATACGCTTCTCTTTAGGAAGTGTTTCAAGATCCCATGTATGATTGGACTTTAGAGCCCCAATTTCGTCTTCCATAGCCTTTCGTCATCCTGGGTGAGCGAGAGCGCTCGTCACATTTTTTGGGAATCGGGTAGGAATCAAGAGTAGTGGTGTACGCATGAGATTCAGGAGAGAGGTGGGTGTAGGCAACATAGTCCTGAATTGGGTAACGAGTGCATTTCCGGGGTTCTTTGCGAAAAGAATAGGTATATCGGGTAGTGGTGCACCAGGAGGATCAAAAACGGGTGTATCAGGGGTAGCTTCTGGTAAAGGTGTCGGATCGGGTAAGGATGTATCATTGAGAGGTGTAGATTGTTCGGATGCAGACGGAGGATCTGAGGGTATTTCGGGGTTGTGGCCTGAATGTGAATTAAGTGTCTCTGATATTTAACCCTTACCTAGCCTAGCATATGTGAAAAGCAGTGGCGGAGGTTCTGTCGGTGGGTCAGAATCAGCAGAGATTGGATCGGTAGAGGGAATCGACACAGGAATGGTGGGGAGGAAGGGAGATGTGGGTATATCGAGGTCGGGAAACGGGTCAGAAACAGGAGTGGAACACTCGGGAAAGTAAGGAGACTCGTGAAAAGTGACATCGGCACTAGTAAAGTATCGGTGAAGTGATGGGCTATAGCATCGATACCCTTTTTGAACCCGTGAGTAACCAAGAAAGACACAACGAATGGCTCGAGGATCAAGTTTGATGGTTTTCGGACGATGGTCATGAACATAGGCGACGCAACCAAATACTTTAGGTGCGAGAGGAAATGGATCATCGTTGGGAAATAGTACAGAAAACGGTGTTTTACCATGAAGAACGGTTGAGGGCATGCAGTTAATCAGATATGTGGCAGTGAGAACGGCATCTCCCCAAAAACGATGAGGAACACGTGATTGGATCATGATTGTGCGAGCAACATCCAATATGTGATGATTTTTGCGTTCGGACACACCATTTTGTTGAGATGTATAAGCACACGATGATTTATGAATAATGCCGTTGGTTTTTAAGTATGAAGAAAAGTCGGTGGAAAAATATTCTTTAGCATTATCAGATCGTAAAGTTTTAATGGTGGTGTTAAATTGGTTTTGAACATAAGCATTAAATTCTCGAAATATAGAAAATACCTCACTACGAGATTTCAACAAATAAACTCAAGTAGTGCGAGAATAGTCATCAATAAAGGTAATAAAATATTCAAAACCCAACGTAGATTTGATAGGGCAAGGACCCCATACATCAGAATGCAACAGTTCAAAACAAGAACTGACTCGATTGGGCACCCTAGGGGGATAGGGGACGCCTGGTATGTTTACCAAGTTGACACGACTCACAATGAAAATTAAAAGACGAAAGTGGTAAATCTGGTCGCATTTGCCTCAGAACCGCTGTAGAGGGATGACCTAACCGACAGTGATCCTCGTTGACAGCGGAATCACATAAGTTTGCTACAGGATGCGAAAACGGGGATATACGATAGAGACCTCCTGATTCAAAACCAGTACCAATTACCTGGTTTGTTCCTAGTAACGCAGTGAGTTGAGTAAAAGGTCACAGAACAGTTGTTTTGTTTGGTAATCTGACTCATTGAACAAAGACTGGTAGGAAATTTAGGAACAAATAGGATAGAAGACAGTTTTAGGTTTTCCGAGTTACTGATGGATCCTATGCCGAGAACGGGACATGAAGATCAATCGGCAAGACGTACCGGTGCATGGGAAACATTTTGAAGACTAGAAAAAATACCTCGATTCCCAGTCATGTGATGTGTGGCTCCAGAATCAATCACCCATGATAAGTCAAGGCTAGAAGGTTTACCTGAATGTGCCGAGCTGGTTTGAGGATGAGGAAACTGGAGGTAAGAAACCGTTGAATAAGATCATGCTCCTCTTTAGTAAATGTATACATGTATTTATTTTCGCCCATAGTGATACACGAAACTGAAAATTGACTGTGAACAGTAACAAGTGCGGGTGGAGGGCGGGAACAGATTCCGGCGTAAACAGTTACTCGTCGTGAACAATAAATCCCGGCAGTGAACAGTAATTCCGGCAGCGAACAGTAACTTTCCGGCAGTGAACAGAAATTCCGGCAAACGAACAGTAACTTCCGGCAGTGAACACTGACTTCCGGCGTGAACAGTAATTTCCGGTCTGAACAGTAACTTCCGGCGGGAACAGTGATTTCCGGTGTGAACAGTAATTCCGGCGATGAACAGTACTCCGTTGAACAGTGATCCCGCGTGAACAATACTCCGATGAACAGTGATTCCGCGCTGTGAACAGTGATTCCAACGTGAACAGTGCTCGTCGGTGAACTGTACTTTCACGGTCGAAAAAAAAAGATTTCGTGACAGGACAGAACAACAAGGCAGGAGCTTGTTTCAGATCTGAAGGCTGCTGGTGACGGCTGGTCAGACTCGGGTTCGGGTCAGATCGCGTCTAGGGTTTGGATCGAGAGCCGTAGCTCTGATACCATGTAAAGAAGAAGATGGTTGTAGTGAAAGTAATGTTTATTACTTGAATGTGTGTATAATACAAAGACAACTACATCTATTTATACACAAATAAACCCCTAGCTTTCAACCCATAAAAGGCCCATGGGCTTTAACCAACTACATGGGCTAAAACCCTAATTATAACTAAATACAACTAACAACATTTATATCTTTTGTATTGGGGTCCTTTGAATAAACTCCTTAGCTAGCTAGGGGTAATTAAGTACGGTTTGAGTTTGCTTATTTGTTTATGTCAAGTTAATTTTCCAGTTTTTTGTTTAATGAAAAATGTCGAATAGTTCATTATGCAATTTAACTGTGTTCTTGTGATCTGTTTTTCAACGGTTATAATTCACTTTCCTCCATTACCAACTAGCTAAAAAGCCCGCGAAAGATGCAACAGAAATTTAGTTGGGTAGCTAATTTGTTTGTAATGATACGGAGGTTTAACTAGGGCTGACAATTCGTGTCTTAACAGGTAAGAGGCGACGCGCGTGACATGAATATTTGAATACGAATAGTTTAACTACTTTATATGTCATGACCAGCCCAGGTTTAACATGAGATCAATTACTATGATGCTATATACCAATTGACCCAACCAAATTATCACGGGAGGCTCGGAGGGTGTGCGAGCCGCACCATCCTCCGGGGCACATAACTTTTGGGGGCACAAATTTTTTATACATATTACAAATATATGTTTTTTTGTGTTAAAATAAAGTTATTTGCAATGGTTTATGAGA